>NW_015169845.1:197265-247789 GCF_001447785.1 Gekko japonicus | reverse complement strand
AAGCAGAAGAGGCACTCAGCCAGCTGCACAAGCTGCGTGCAAAGAAACTCTCACCGCCCCAAGCTTCAGGTCTGCCTCGTTAAAGGAGTGCGGAGGCCAGACTCGCAAATGAGAAAAAGCAAGCTCAGGGTTTGTGGGTCGCATTTTGGGCAGTGGAAGAGGAACCGGCTCCATTTCTGGAGTTCTCTTGAGTTCCTGCGCTTTTGGTTTTGCTTTTTGCCAATCCGCCTCCCAAGAGTGCTCCAGGTGCTCCGGCCTGAGGGCTGCTGGGGGCGGGGCTCGAGTGCTCATTACTTGTGGAGCTGAGGCTCAATGTCTCCAGCTGCTCTGCCACCTTCCCTTCCCTTGGTTTGCTCAGGGAGCCCGAGCAAGCCGGCTGCTGGAGGGAAGGAGAGGCAGTTTAAACCACCTTCCCTTCCCTTGGCTTGCTCAGGATCCCCGCGGCTGCAGAGAGCCCGAGCAAGCCGGCTGCTGGAGGGATGTGCATTCAGTTTGTCTGAACCGAATGCACCCCCGAAAATGGCCCATTCGGGCCCCTTTCAGGCTGCTGCAGGCCAAATCAGATTCTCTGATCTAAATAGGCTTCCCGCAGTTGGGCCCCATTATATCCTATGGGCCATTGAAGTCAATGGCAAAAACGTAGGGTATATTCTGGGGGCTGGAGGAGAGGGGGTTTGGGGGAGAGGCTCCAAAATCGCAGGGTAGCTGCTGGAGCCTCTCCCCAAGATACCCGCCATGTTTCAGGAACATTGAACCAGGGGGTCCAACTCTACGAGCCCCCAAACAGGTTGCCCCCATCCCCTCCATAGTTCTCTATGCTGCAGTAGTTGCTTGCTTCATTTCCATTTACTCACAGATAGGGGATGGGGCTGCTTTCCCAGTTTGACTCCTTCTCCCAGCTTTGCAAGTTCCTGCCCTGGCCGCTGCACCCATTTTGCAGGGGGAAGCTGGCTTGCCTGGATCAGGAAGGAAAAGTTTCTTCTGGGCCAGGAAGGTTGCTCTCCAGATCTCCAGGAGGGTTGGTAACCTCTAGTCTGCAGTGGCTCCAACCCAGATGCAATGCTCCCTCTAAGCTATGGAGACTTGTGAGCAAGAATTTCACTTTGTGAGCTCCTGGCATTAAAGTTCTGATCGAGCAATTTGGCTGCTACATAAATGAGTTTGCTCTGGAGCCACTCTTCCTGAGCGAAGACAAAAATGTGTGAACTGGAGGCTAAAAAAACTGTGAGCTAGCTCACACTAACTCAGCTTAGAGGGAACACTGCTCAGATGGCCTCTGCTCCTTTTTTAATTTCCCGCTAACTACCACCCCCCCCCCCCCCATAGCTCATTCTTCTCTGCTCCTGAGCAGGCCCTTTCTCTCAAGGAGGCTGTTGCCCCGGAGGAAGCCTTTGCTCTATAGGGAGCTAGTCCGGGGTTGGCCTTCCTCCTGTCTGCTCCTCCCTTGCTCTTCCAGGCCCAGCTGGCTCTTTTCTTAGCTCTGCAACTGAGCTGGTGCTTTCTTTAGGGCTGTGCCCCTGCTCTCCCCCTTCTGCCCTGGGGTTGGTGCCTAAGGCTTTTGGGTCAGTGCTTGGCATGCAGAAGATCCCAGGTTCAATCCCCAGTATCTCCAGTTAAAAGAACTAGGCAGAAGGTGATATGAACCAAATTGTGTGTAAGCCGCTCAGAGACCCTTCGGGGTTCGAACGGGATATAAATTGAATGATAAATAAATAAAATAAAATAAGACTTCTGCCTGAGACCCCGGAGAGCTGCTGCCAGCAGTGTTCCCTCCAAGCTGAGTTAGTGTGAGCTAGCTCACATTTTTCTAGCCTCCAGCTCACACATTTTTTTGTCTCAGCTCAGGAAGGATGGCTCCGGAGCAAACTAGGTTATGCAGCAGCCAAATCGTTCGCTCACAACTTTAATGCCAGTAGCTCACAAAGTAGAATTTTTGCTCACAAGACCCCGCAGCTTAGAGGGAACATTGGCTGCCAGTCCGAGTAAACACTACTGACCTTGATGGACCCCAGTGGTCTGATTCAGTAGAAGGCAGATTCTTGTGTTCATGTGTGTAGACACAGCTGCAGAAAAGTGGCCATAGTTTGCAGGTAGGTTTTCATGGGATAAGATGGTCCTGTTGGGTACACTGGTCCTAATCTGTCTCTCTGTGTAAAGTCTCCTGTCTCCATGTTTGAGGTGGCTTGCAAAGATACTATTCAAACAATAAGGAAATGAAAAATTTAGCAGCAAACACCCCCCCTAAGTAGTTCACAGTTGAAAAGTTGGCAGAATACCTTCTCTTGGAGCCAACCGAAAGTCCACAAAAGCTATATATGTCATGCATTTTAATTGGTCCTAATCAACAGTATTACCATGGCCTTGCTAGCCTGACCTTGTCAGAGCTTAGATAGAGTTGCCAGCTCTGGGTTGGGAAATACCTGGTGATTTGGGGGATGGAGCCTGGAGAGGGGCCTCAGCAGGTTATAGCGCCACAGCGTCCACCCTCCAAAGCAGCCATTTTCTCCAGGGGAACTGATCTTGGTCACCTGGAGAGCAATTGTAATAGTGGGAGATCTCCAGGTGCTGCCTGGAGGTTGGCAACCCTAAGGTCAGGAGCTAAGCTGGGTCGGCCCAGGTTAGTGCTTGAGAGATCTCCATGGAAGTCCAAGGTTGCTCGTTGCTACACAGAAGCAGGCAATGGCAAACTGCTTCTGTTCGTCTCTTGCCTTGAAAACCCTGTGGATTTTCAAAACCACCAATATAACACAGCATCACATGGTATTTTGTTTTGACATCTGTTGAGGGGGTGGGTTTGGCTACGCCAAGTAAAACATAGGAGTATCACTTGGAAGAAAATCATTGTTGTTGTTCAGTCGCACAGTCGAGTCCAACTCTTCGCGACCCCATGAACCAGATCCCGCCAGGCCTGATTCATTGATCATTGAGACACCACCTAAACCATTCATGAACTTCTGCAAGTGCTGTGAGTGGACATTTTATTTAGGAAGCTGGGGTGGGGCAACAAAACAAGGTCAAAGGGTCATGATAAAAGGGAGGGAGGGAAGTAGAGAGAGTGAGACCCCCCCTCCAAAGCAGCCATTTTTCTCCAGGGGAACTGTTCTCTGTAGTCTGGAGATGTTATAGTTATGGGAATTCTCCAGGCCCCACCTGGCAGTTGGCAACCCCACCTCAAAGCCACAGAAAAAAGGGGGAGGCTGAAGTGAGCAGAAATCCTGAACTTCTGGTAAAAAAACCACCACTGGTTACAATTCTCCATGGAGTCGCATCAGTCTGTCCCTTGGCATCCCTGTGGTGAAAACATTTCAGAAAACTGGGCAAGGGACACTTCATTTTTTGACTAGAAGTGTCAATAAGGACTGTGACAGTATGCTGATTTTTCCCCCTCCACTGGATCTATGTTTGTGGCACTATGCACACTACCCAGTACGGTGGCTGTTCACCTACAGTGAGAGGAACTTACTCCTAGGAGAGCACCCTCATAATTTGTAGCCTGAGAAGGCCTGCCCTTTTTGGCTGTTAGCAACACTACTGTGTATGAGGTGCTTGGAAACAAATCTCCACAGAGGCCACACCGTTGGGTCTGTTTGTATATTTTATTTGTTAAAAGAAAATAACAGGGATAAGGGAAGTGGAGACATTAAAAAAGAGACAGACGAAGTAAAGCAACTCAAATTTTAAGAGGGGAGGGCTGATATCATATCATCCAAATGAACGTGGCATCTGATTCAGCATGAAAACAAGGATGACCAACATGGCTCCCGGCCCGAATTGCTGAGACCCACCGGAATTGAGCTCACTTGATTGAGGCACGGTTAATGTGGCCCACTGATTTCAACTGGGCATGTGAGACACGCAGCAGAATAGCATTTATTAGAATGTACCATTTCAGGCTTCAGACGGGGATGGGAAAGAACATTTTGCCAGGAACAAAAATTCCCCATACGGAGAAGGTTAAGCTAGAATTCCCTGGCAAGCTAGTTTTCTAGCTACAGAAGAATTTATATAGATGAGTGGGGGATTTTGATCTCCATATGCTTCCTAAAGTAGTACATTCCAGGAAAAATGATTCTACTCAGCATAAATATCAATTCTAACTTATGTGGGCACAGCACTTTCACCTTGAGGGCCATATTAGAAATCGACAACACCCATTGTCAGTCTCTAAAGTGTCATCACATTTTTTTCCTTCAAAATATAACATCGGGCCAGGCAGTACACCTTTAAAAGCTCAATTTTAAATCCAGAAGAAATTATAGACAGCCGTTAGTCCTATTGCTACTTCTTAAAGTTTGAAGGGATTCCGCCCCCGCCGGCGAAAAAAATGCCTTCTTTTGGAATGGTTAGTCCTGTGTATGTATCAACCCACAAAAAAAACCCTTTAAATGCAGCTAAAATCCTTAACTTTAAACAAACCAAAATGAAAAAGAGCAGCTTTGTAATACAATTCAGAGAAAGATTAGTGCATTTGAATCCCATTGGAGACAAAACTGATTCACATACACACATGCATCAGTCAAGCCTTCATAACTCACGATCCACTAAGTTGAATGCTGCTCATCAACTCAGTGGCTGAACCTCTGCTTCACATGCAGTAGGCCATAGGTTCAATCCCCAGCATCTCCAATTAAAAGGATATCTGGTAGCACTACTTGGGAAATGCCTTCTCTACCTAGAAAGACGCTCAGCAGCCTAGATAATACTGAGGGCTTTTCCACATGGGGTTTTTCATTGGTTCTGGGCCCACCCTGCCTTTAGTTTTTGTTTTTATTGTTGTTTTTCCCCATCCCCCCCACAGTTCTTTCAAGGCCACTTTTACCCCCATCTTCTTCCGTAAGGTGATTTTGAGTGGCCTTTTTCCTCATGCATAATGTTTGTGTCAGTTTTGTCCTGCCCACTCCCACCCACTTTTCAATGATCGGACCGGTTGTCATTATCAACCCACTCCCTTGCCTTCCCTGCGCCCTGAAGACAACTGGTTTTATGGTTTTTCTAAAAAAAACCCAACCCTGTGAAAATACACAGGGAGGGAAGATGTGCAGAAGAATCACGCTTGAACAAATTCTAATGCTTGTGGCCTATCAGGAAAATCAGGAGTAAATCGATCATGTGGAAAAGCCCTGAGCTAGACTGCCTGACTTATTACAAGGCAGCTTTGTATATCCTGAAGAGGACTCCTTTTTATTATTGCTTTGGGAAGACCCCTCGCTCTGTGGTAGAATGCCTTATACAGAAAGTTGCTGGTTCAAACCCAGGTGTTGAGAAAGACTATCCAAAGACCTTCTACCAATCAGAGCTTACAGTACTGCGTTAGTTGAATTTACAGTTGGATTCAATCCTCCTCAGCTCTGGCTGAGCTACCATTTGCTGTTCTTCAGCTGCGTACAGCACAGCCGGTCAGAAGTTGCGTAGGCCTGACACGTGTCCCTTGATCTCTTACCATGTGATGTCTCAGCTGATTGAGCAAATGATTGTTGAACAATATTGTATAAGAGCCAGAGCCGGTTGATAGGGTATGAAAAATCAGTTGGCCGCACGCAATCTCTGCTGGCACCACTCACTGAATGGACTTCCTGTTTATGACACACACACTGACTGGACTTCCTGTTTATGTTCCCACTTAGCTTTGTGGATTCCCCCCAACGGATGCCAGCCTCCAAGTGGGACCTGGGGATCCCCCAGAATTACAGCTCATCGTCAGACTACAGAGATCTGTTTCCCTGGATAAAATGGAGGCTCTGGAGGGTGGACTCTGTGGCATTATACCCCACGGAGGTCGTTCCTCTCTCCAAACCTCAGCCTGCCCAGGTTCTACCCCTCAGTCTCCAGGAATTTCCCAACCCTAAGTTGGAATAAAAGATTTGGAGCTTGTTTCATTTGTCATAATAGGCGGGGATGAGGCAAGGTGGAATGCAGGAACGGAGTTCCGGCTGGCTCCTGAGTTGGCCACGCCCAGCAGGAACTCATTAGCATAATAGGCCACACCCAACAGCAGAAACTCATTAGGATTGGCTACATTAGGGGTGTGTGGCCTAACATGCAAAGGAGTTCCTGCTCCAAAAAAAGCCCTGGGTTTTGACAACAAACAAGGTAAACAGAATAAGCAGCAAAAGGTGGGTGTGGCTGGATAACCACACTTCTGGTAACATGGGGGTGTGGCCTAATATGCTAATGAGCTCTGTTGTTATGGGTGTGGCCTAATAGGCTAATGAGTTCCTGCTGGGCTTTTTCTACAAAAAAAGCCCTGGTAACCGTCCCCCGCCCTCCCCTTGCAGCATAGCTACAACCAAACATGTTCTTGGCTCCTTACTTCAGCAACCCAACAGGATGCGTGCAAATGCTCTCTCTCTCTCTGGCTGTAGCATGCACTCAGTTGATTACCCAATCAATTAAAATAATTTTTGACCAGCTTAAAGGATGACCTTAATTCATCAGACAGCACATTTTTAAAAACACTGGATTCTTTTTAATAGAGGTGCTTAAGCCTCATTCAACTAAACAGGATTTACTTCGGTGAGGCTGTAAGATTTCAATTGGATGGCAGACCTAATAAATAACAAAATTTGTTTTTAGGCAAGGGTCAGCCTGTATTTTCTCAAGAGCCACCCTATTCCCTAGAGAGAGGACTAGAGCTAGAAGTGTATTTTGTTCAGCAACCTTCACCCCTACAACCCACGATCAGACCACAACAAAAAGGCCACAAGAATTTTACGAAACGTGACAAAACACTTTCTAGCCTGCCAGTTCTCATTAGCCATTGGCTGAACTGCTGTGATGTCACAGAGTCTTAAAAAATTATATTGTCACAAAAGACCTAAGGAGAGGAGGAGCTGTGTTCAGCTTTAAGGCCTTCCCTGGAATAGAACAAATGACCTAGTGCTCCCTCTAAGGTGTAGTCTTGTGAGCAAAAATTCTACTTTGTGAGCTACTGGCATTAAAGTTGCGAGCGAGCAATTTGGCTACTGCATAAATTAGTTTGCTCTGGAGCCATCCTTCCTGAGCTAAGACAAAAATGTGTGACCTGGAGGCTAAAAAACTGTGAGCTAGCTCACACTAACTCAGCTTAGAGGGAACACTGGACATGTCATACAAAGAATTAAACTTGTTGGCCTAATGGTGCCACTGGACTCAAAACTCTGTTCTAAAGTCCAAAGGAAGATATGTAACATGAAAGCATAGAATATTTTCTCTTGATATGCAGCCATTTCTGAAAACAAATTCTCCTTGCTTTTGAAAACTTTGGTTTGTCTTTTAACCAAACCATGAGCATTTTGCCCGCCTCATAATACACTTTTCTCAAACCACTGACCTCTTTTCCATCATAAATTTGAATGTCAAATTGACAACAGAAATCAGGCTGTGAAATCAAATGACTTAAAAGCAATGTTTAAAAGACTACTGAACCCCTTTCAATGCAAAAAAACCCCAATAAGGCAGGGGATTAAAATTGTCAAACAGTTGACAATCTGGTTGCACAATGCTTTTTTGCCCAGCCACAGGATCCAACTCACACAATCTACCCCCCAAAAAAAACATTGGCTGCTATGTTACTTCCAATAAACCAGTTCTAAAATTAGCATATATGAGTGCGCACACACACACACACACACACAAATACACAAGCATGTGTAACAAAAGGAGGAAATGAATAAAAATAAAACATTAGCTGCTCATCATGATGGCTGCTGAGCTATATTTACAAATCTATTTTGCTTTAGATGGGTAGCTGTGTTTGTCTGTAACAGAAACAAAAAAGCAAGAGTCCAGTAGCACCTTAAAGACTAACGAAATTTGTAGCAGGATATGAGTTGTTCAAATACTTTGGCCACCAAATGAGAAGGGAGCACTCACTGGAGAAGACCCTGATGCTGGGAAAGATTGAAGGTCAAAGAAGACTGGGACGGCAAAGGATGAGATGGTTAGACAGTGTCATAGATGCAACGAACATGAAATTGAGCCAACTTCAGAGGACGGCGGAAGACAGGAGGGCCTGGCGGGATCTGGTCCATGGGGTCGCGAAGAGTTGGACTCGACTGTGCAACTGAACAACAACAACAACATGAGTTGTTCTGAGTCACTGCTCACTCACGAAAGCTTATATTCTGTAACAGATTTTGTTACTCTTTAAGGCACTGCTGGACTCTTGCCCTTTTCTACTATTTTGCTTCATCTACTGTTGCAAAATATCTCAGGCCTGATTCTTGCATTCGCTTTCGACAAGGTAAATTTCACCGCAGTGTGACTTTCGGCATCGCTTCTGCATGGCAAGTGCTTCTGCAGAATATGGCCCCAAGTGGCAAGAACGGAGACGGATTGTGCCTTGGAGAGTTGTTTAAAAAACAATACTCCAATTTTAGTATATGTGCTGCCGAAGCGAGCACAAAACAATACTGAGGTTGGCAGGACTCCATTCTTGCCACACAGGGATGCAAAAAACTCTAAATGATGCCATGGAAAAACAAGGCTGCACAGCAGGCAAAATTTACTGTGGGAAACACGATCACAAGAATCAAGTCTTTGTCAGCAAAACCGTGGGGGAAAACCAAAATGAAAAACACGAAGCAATTCAAGGCAGCGTTGATGGGGGATAAATCTATCCCAAACTGGGGGACAAGACTTTCAAGAGGTTGATCTGAACCCCCTTCAAACCAATTTGAATCCCACCCCTTCATTTCCCCCTTAAATATACCAAAATTATACATCTAAGTAAAATTCTGCCTTGCCTCTCCACAGGGCTGCTGAGAGCCACCACAACCTCCCAGAATTCCCTGCTGGGCTCTCCTTTGCATTCACAGGAACACACACAAAACTGGACCAAACCGGCCACCGTAATTACCCAGCAGCACTCTACACAGGCTCCCCAGGGTAACCCTGCCCCCGCCACAGTCTGTGGCCCCAGTCACCCTTTAACGCAGCAGCCCTGTCTCCCACTGTAAAGTTAAATTCCACAACCTAAATACAGTATGCAACTTTAACATGTTTGCAGCTATTTGTTAATTTGCATAATTCACTCCGCTTTTCCTGCTCATGAACTGAGGCAGATAGCTACTCAAGGCTCCAGACCACTGGTAATCCTACTCAGTCCACTGGCTTCTCAGATTTCTTTGCATCCTTAAGGGGTAGAAACTTGATATGCCCAAGTTCCTAAGGATGCTGAATTTTCTCAGCTTCTGTGCCTGTGCAATCCACCTGTGGAACAGCAAAATGCACATTGCCTAAAATGTCTGCGCTTCCAAAATCTGAGCCACCAATCTCTCGCAGGATGAATTCTTAAAAGTAATGATGACTTTCTCAGACCTCTGGTGAAAATATTAGCATATTCCTAGGTGACATGCACATTAATCGCTACAAATAATCTTTAAAAAATAAATGCTGTCCTCAAAATGTTAATATTCATAGCTAAGGAACCCCTTTTTTCCTGTGAGTCACATAGCTCGGATGGGCAAACGGCCATTAATACTGGCAAAGGAGTGAGAACACTGTTTTGTGTTCTTCAGGGTTTTTCTGTCCCAAGAGCGATTGCTTGTGAGGCGAACTCTGAGGGTTTTCTTTATTTCCTCCCAGACTAAGAGATCAGGTGGGGAAAAACCGTCCTCCAAATGCAGGGTCCTCCAGCGGTTCCAGTGGACTCAAGGACAAAGCTGGAATTTTGGAATAACTCCATTTTAAGCCATCTGGGGAAGGGGGGGGAGGAGGGGAAAACAAGCAAAGCTTAGGATGATGGGTATTTGCCAACAAGAACAAGAGATAACATGCTGAAAGAGAAGTTTCTTTGGTTCAACCTGAAGGGGCATCCTGTGGAATACTTAAACCTGTGTTATACTTTGGCTGAAGTTGCCCTCAGAGGAAGGGTCCTCAGAGAGTGAAGCAAGCCTTTCTATGTACTTTACAGCACTCCTTTACGGAATTCAAGGTGATGTCCAGGGCTATTTTTGGGCAGGAACGCACAGGAACGGAGTTCCGGCTGGCTCCTGAGTTGGCCGCACCCAGCAGGAACTCATTAGCATAATAGGCCACACACAGCAGCAGAAACTTATTAGGATTGGCTACATTAGGGGTGTGTGGCCTAACATGCAAAGGAGTTCCTGCTACAAAAAAAGCTCTGGGTTTTGACAACAAGGTAAACAGAATAAGAAGCAAAAGGTGGGTGTGGCTGGATGACCACACTTCTGGTAACACGGGGGTGTGGCCTAATATGCCAATGTGCTGTGCTGTCAAGGGTGTAGCCTAATATGCTAATGAGTGTCTGCTGTTGGGTGTGGCCTATTATGCTAATGCGTTCCTGCTGGGCTTTTTCTACAAAAAAAGCCCTGGTGATGTCCCTGGGCTTTTCCAAGAAAGTCTCCCATCCAGACACTGGCCGGATCTAGATGTCCTAGAAGCTTCAACAAGGTGCCTTCAGACCGTACCTGAGGACTTTTCCTATAAAGGTGCCAGGGAGGAACAAGTCCCCTGATCAGGGTTGCCAGACATGTGCCAACTGGCAGGATGCTTGGGGCGGACAGGGGGGGGGGGGGGGGTGGTGTCCCGCCCCTCTCCTCTCTCTACATCATTTCAGGAGGACACCTGGAAGAGACATAAGGTCACTCTTAAGAATCACCAAAACTCTGTCAAAACCATGTGGTAAAACCACAGAGTTTCTGGCAATTCTTAAAGCTACCTTATGTCGACTCCAGGTATTCCCCGAAAGTGACGTAGAGAAGCACAGGATGCCGACCTAAAAAAAGTAGTTCTCCGCTGTCGTTTGGAGTTGTGGTGGGCCAGACCAGCTGCTTTTCCTGCCAAGTATCAGAAATCCTAACAACTGAGCCAGAACCTTGTGGGCTAAAGTGGGACTTGACCCAGTGAGCTACTCAAATGCCCGGACTGTGAGAAAAGGGAGGAGGATTTTTAGCTGAAAATGTTTTTAACTATTTTTGTCAGCTGCCTAAAGGCAGAATATAAATGTTTAAATAAATTAATAAATGGAAAACATGCATGCCAAGACTAATCCTCCCTGACAGAGACTAAACTTTTAAAATTATTATATGCAGAGGATTTGGGGGTTCTTGCACCGAGAGAAGCATTCAGTCCTGCCCATCACCCCTCTACCAGTCTCATGCTGTGAAGTAAATAGGTTTACTATGTCAGCGACGGTCTCAGATTGACAGCTATCCACGGGACTCAAGGCCCATCCCGTGAAGACTCAGCCTCCCTTAGGCTCCCAAGACTTCTGTAGCTGTAATGACTAGGAAGACGCTTTCTTTTCAACAAAAGCTGATTCCCGGGAGCAGCCTTTTCTAAAAAACCTACCCCACACACTAAAGAGATTCCCGCAGTTCCTTGGCTGGCTGTTCCAGTGATCCAAGTCTGCTTTCAGGGGTGACCCTGGGCTTTGGGGAAAGATCCCCCCGTGATCTGCCTGGAAATGCGTTGAGTTTGTCTAGCTCAGGGCTTCTTGGCTGAGGATTTTCTCCCGGGTGTTCAGTCACCATGGTATCACCTAGTAAAGAGAGGGAGAAAGATGAGTGAGTTGGGGCTGTGGCTCAGTGGTAGAGCTTCCGCATGCAGAAGGTCTTGGGTTCAATCCCCGGCATCTCCAGTTAAAGGATCTGGCGGTAGGTGATGTGAAAGACCTCTGCCTTGAGACCCTGGAGAGCTGCTGCCAGTCTGAGTAGACGATAGACAGATGGTCTGAGCCAGTTTGGTGTGGTGGTTAAGAACGCGGACTCTAATCTGGGAGAACCAGGTTTGATTCCTCACTCCTCCACAGGCAGCTGCTGGTGTGACCTTGGGTCAGTTACAAGCTCTCTCTGAGCTGTTCTCTCAAGAACAGTTCTCGAAAGAGCTCTCTCAGCCTCACCTACCTCACAGGCAGTGTTCCCTCTAAGCTGAGTTAGTGTGAGGTAGCTCACAGTTTTTTAGCCTCTGGCTCACAGATTTTTGTCTTAGCTCAGGAAGAATGGCCCCAGAGCAAACTAACTGATGCAGTAGCCAAATCACCTGCTCACAACTTAAATGCCAGCAGCTCACAAAGTAGAATTTTTGCTCACAGGACTCCACAGCTTAGAGGGAACATTGCTCACAGGGTGTCTGTAGTGGGGAGGGGAAGGGAAAGGAGACTGTAAGCCACTCTGAGACTCCTTTGGGTAGTGAAGGGTGGGGTAGAAATTCAATCTCCCCCTCCTGTCATGGCCAGCATCAGTATAGGCAAAGGTAGGATACCTATTGAAGCCAAGGGCTTTCAGTGGGGCCCCTGACCACTGCTCTCCCTGACCCCACCCACTTGTAAGTCCTCCCAATGCATGCACCACCCAGTGCTCTTGGGGGAAGGGTGCATGAGGGAGAGTGGGTTATGTGTGAGTGGGTAGGGGAAGGAGCTATAGACAGGCGGCGGCAGAGAGGCATGCAAACAGGCAGGAATAATGAACAGGTGGAATTCACTGCTGCAGGAAGCGGTGGCAGCTACAAGCACAGACAGCTTCAAGAGGGGACTGGATAAACATCTGGAGCAGAGGTCTGTCAGTGGCTTTTGGTCACAAGGCATAGAGGGAACACTCTGTCTGGGGCAGTGATGCTCTGTATTCTTGATGCTTGGGGGGCAACAGTGGGAGGGCTTCTGGAGTTCTGGCCCCACTGGTGGACCTCCTGATGTCAGCTGGGTTTTGGCCACTGTATGACACAGAGTGTTGGACTGGGTGGGCCATTGGCCTTATCCAACGTGGCTTCTCTTATGTTCTTAGGAAAGTGGGGAGCAGGCCCCCAGGACCCACACTCCCTGACTGCACCAGCCTGTTGACAGGGTTTTAATCAATGGGAGCTTGGGTTTAGGAGACAGACTAGTTCCAGCTCCTGCCAACCTAGCAGTTCGAAAGCAAGATTTTGCAAGTAGATAAATAGGTACCACTTCAGTGGGAAGGTAACAGCGTTCCGTGCACCTTGGTGTTTAGTCATGTCGGCCACATGACCACAGAAATGTCTTCGGACAGCGCTGGCTCTTCGGCTTTGAAACGGAGATAAGCACCGCAACCCTAGAGTCGGATTCGACTGGCTTTCGAGCAAGGGAACCTTTACCTTTACCTTTAGTCCTTCTGGACTGTGGGAGCTGCATTGCCCAGTGCTGGAAGGAGTTTCCTGCCAACACTGCCTGCACTCAGTGCAGGAAGGCTGCCACGACAAAGAACTGCGGGCCAAACAGGCCTTCGGCCAACGTGGTTGAGATACTCAGGCAGCTCAATAACCAGGAGAAGGAAGAGAGTGGAGACAAAATCTGCAGGAAGCACCCAGAACCCTCTAAAAATAATCAGTATGGGAAGGAAATGGCAGGCAAAGTTTTTTCTGTTTTGCTTTTTGTGGGACTAGAGGGCTTGTTAGAGATGTTTTGCTGAGAGGAAAATGAGAGGGGAGAACAGCTGCCAGTAATACAAGAGTGCATCACATGCAGATTTATGCCAGTACACTTCAAACGACTATGCAGGGTGTGACTGGATGTACTTATGACTTATCATGAGACCCCTGGTGTATGTGTTTCATTTCCTAGCAAAGGACTCACAACAAACAGTGTTTGGGTGGTAGAAACTTTACAGATCAACCACTTCAATGATTGGTAATGTTAAATTGTGTGTTTTCAGTTCTGCAAAAGGGCTTTCTTAGCACAGACTCCTCCTCAGTCTCTTGGTCTGCGCTTCCATGTCGTTGCCCACGTCTGCGTGAGTGGTGACACCAAGACATGGCACTTCATCTTGCTTAGGGAAAGTACAAAGGGCATGAAACCACGAACCTCACCCCCTCCGTACCCTCTCTTCTTGCACCTCACACAGAAAATGAGCGTGTCATGAGGCGCCTTAGCTGGAACCCTTCTCCCTCACAATTTTAGTTTTCTGTATGAAGATTTTAACATTTCCGTTTCTTGGTTAAGGAGCAGCATGCATTCATTCGCACAGATGCCTACCCACAGTCCCAAGTGGCATGGTGCCAAACAGATTCGCCACCTTAAGAACATAAGAAGAGGCCTGCTGGATCAGACCAACGGTCCATCTAGTCCAGCATCCTGGCTCACAAGCACTTTGCCCTAGGAACATTCTTTCAGAGAATTTCTTGCAACTAAGTTATGAGACATCGGTGAATAATAATGAAATTTTTGATACCTACTTGTTGAAATGACAGACCAAGAGTCACTGCTTTCATCCACTTTCGGAAGAAGAATAGTATTGAAATGATAGAACATTCCGGAGACCATCGTCACACCATTTTCAACTGCCTTGTGCATTTATATGATTTTTGTACACATTTTTGTATATATTTTGTGATTGTTTATTGAAATATTTTCTAGCGCAGTTACCTCACAGTTTCTTCTTTTTGCGGTCTGTTCTGTGACTGTGACCATCATTTTTGAGTCACACAGTGGCCAACCAGTTTCTCTGGATGGCCAACAACAGGGCATAGAGACTGAGGCCTTCCCCTGATGTTGCCTCCTGGCTCTGGGATTCCTCTGAATGTGGAGGTTCCTCTCAGTCACCATGGCTAGCAGTCACTGACAGACTTATCTTCCACGAATCTATCTAATCCCTTTTTATAACAAAAGAACATAAGAAGAGCCCTGCTGGATCAGACCAATGGTCCCTCTAGTTCAGCACCCTGTCTCATACAGTGGCCAACCAGTTTCTCTGGATGGCCAACAACAGGGCATAGAGACTGAGGCCTTCCCCTGATGTTGCCTCCTGGCTCTGGGATTCCTCTGAATGTGGAGGTTCCTCTCAGTCACCATGGCTAGCAGTCACTGACAGACTTATCTTCCACGAATCTATCTAATCCCCCTTTAAAGCCGTTTATTCCTGTGGCGATTGCTATATCCCCTGGCAGTGAATTCTACATTTTAATCACTCTCTGTGTAAAGTGGTACTTCCATTTGTCTGTCCTGAATCTACTGGCCCATCAGCTTCACCTTAGTGGAACAAAGGGTGACTTACAAGAATCACTGGCTCCTATGCTACTGTGAGACGGCGAGAGGCATTGAGGTGAGTCCGAAGGCTCTGGTTCTCCCTCAGGTCGACCCTGGGATGGCTCCACTGGTCCTTCGGCTTCATGACCGCTTCCAAGGCCCCGCCTCTCCGTGGAGCCCTGGCTATTGGGTAGCCATGGCTCTCCCTGAGGTCCTATATGGGACAGCATGTCAGGTGTGGAAACCAGATATTCTGACAGGGTGAAAACAGAAAAAATATATTAAATGAGGATAGGAAGGTAGTTGAATTTTAGGTTAACTTAACAAATTAATTTAACAAACCCTCTCAGCCTTGCTCCCCAACAGGGACCCAACATGGCTTAAACCATTCTCCTCCCCTTGTTATCCTCATAACAACCTAGTGAGGTAGGTTAGGCTGAGAGGGTGTGACTAGGATTGCCAGGTCCCCTCGTCGATCCAGCGGGGGGATTTGGGGGGCCTTTCTGAGGGTGGGTGGGGATGTCACGTGATGCAGTGATGTCACCCAGGGCGATGCTCTGGCTTTTGGGTGAAACTCTGTGGTAAATTCACCCTCAAACCATAGTTTTGCCAAAAAAACAACAACCCCAGAGCACCTCCAGCACGATGATGTCACTTCTGTGTGAAGTGTCATCACATTGGGGACGTCACGCAGCAACGTCCCTGTTTAGGGGCAGGGTTTTCCCCGCCAGCCAACCGGTCTGTGGCAGGGAGAAGCCCACAAAAGTGGAGGATCTCCTTCTCAGACCTGGGGGCTGGCAACCCTGGGCGTGACTTGCCCAAGGTCACTCAGCAAGCTTCTACAACAGAGTCAGGATTTCAACCTGGGTCTCCTAGATCACAGTCTGACACTCTAATGCAGGAGAGTCCTCAGCCTTTTTGAGTCTGCAGACACCTTTGGAATTCTGACATAGCGTGGTGGGTGCAGCTACAAAATGGCTGCTGTGGGAGGTGGAGCCAGCCACAAAATGGCTGTGCAGCTGTTTACTTTCGGTCCCACAGTGAAGATCCCTTGTGCTGTGGAGAGAGCTGCCGCCAAAATGTTTTTAAAACTCTGCACAGCCAATCAGAAGCCTTGCTGGGACACAGGCCCATATGGCCCCTCCCACTTTGTAAAGACACTTGGCAAGCGCTAGAAAAGGCATTGGCAGGCTCTAAAGTCGCCATGGGCACCACGCTGGGGACCCATGCTCTAACCAGTACACCACACTGGAGAGCTAGCTTGTTGTAGTGGTCAGGAGCACAGACGCTAATCTGGGAGTACCGGGTTTGATTCCCCACTCCTCCACATGCAGCTGCTGGCGTGACCCTGGGTCAGTCATAAGTTCTCTCAGAGCTGTTCTCTCAAGAGCAGTCATCGAAAGAGCTCTCTCAGCCCCACCTCCATCACAGGGTGTCTGTTGTGGGGAGGGGAAGGATATTGTAAACAGCTCTGAGACTCTGAGGGAAGGGCGGGGTATAAATCCAATCTCTTCTTGTATTCATTCTCTGGTGAAATTATTCAGATTACAAACCCACTGGGTTGGGTATGTCTCCCTGAGTGTTTTGAAGCATCCCCCCCCCCGATTTTTCACAAATAGTAAATACAGATAGGGATCCTGTGTAGACTCACATTTTTCCTCTCCCCCTTTCTTTCCAGGCCCCACATTCTTTCTTCCCACACCACTGGCTCCAACACCACTATCACCCTCTTTCTTCATTAGCTCACTTCAGCCCCTTGCCACCTCCTGCTGGCCAGCCACTCGGTTGTCAGGGCAACCGAAAGCCCTGCTTGAACTCTGCCCATGGAGCGGTGATGATTTACACACATGCAGTTGCTGCTATTAGCCTTTGGGAGGGTTACCCCCTGAATTAGGGTAGAGCTGAGATTTTGAAAACATGAAGTTGCCTTCTACTGAATCAGAGCCTGGGTCCATCAGAATCAATACTGTCTACTCTGGCTGGCAGCGGTTGCGCAGGGTCTCAGGCTGAGGTCTTTCACATCACCTCCTACCTGATCCTTTTAACTGGAGATGCCAGGGATTGAAACTGGGACCTTCTGCATGCAAAGCAGATGCTCTGCCAATGAGCCGCAGCCTTTCCCAATTTTCTCCCAGATTTGCAGAACCTCACATGATAACGGCAGCTGATCCAACCACACAGAGAGGCCAGCCCTTGGCTCTTGGGTATCATAAGTATTAGAATCAGTAGGTCGAAATACTGATGATATTTTAGTCAATTAATTGAATGAGTTTGAATCACTGAATAAATCGATAAAATCTGCTCAAAAGTGGATGGCGGATTAGAGTGCTGAAGGATTTCCAGGCACGGAAGGCTAACCTTCCGTCCTTCCCTGTGAATGGTGCAGCAGAATACACATGCAAACCTACACCAATAATTTGCATAGTATATATGGTAAAGTGAACAGTCAAGGCACACCTGACTCATGGTGACCCTATAGGGTTTTCAAGGGCAAGAGTTGTTCAGAGGTGGTTTGTCATTGCTTGCCTCTGCGGACCAACCCTAGACTTCCTTGGTGGTCTCCCATCCAAGGGCGGACCTTGCTTAGCTTTTGAAATCTGATGAGATCAAGCAGGCCTTGGACATCCAGGTCAGGGTAGTACAGTACATACAGCACGGGCCCTCAACCTTTTTTGAGCCTGCAGGAACCTTTGGAATTCTGACAGTTGGGTGGGCATGGCTACAAAATGGCTGCCACAGGAGGCAAAGCCAGCCACAAAATGGCTGCCACAGCTTACCTTAAGTCACATAGTGAAGCTCCTTGTGCTGTGGTGGCAGCTGCCGACAAAATTACATTTTAAAAAATCTACACAGCCAATCAAATCTCCAGCAGCCAATCAGAAGCCTTGCTGGGCAAAATCCCCACCTAGCCCTATCCACTTTCTAAAAACACCTTGCAGGCACCGGGAAAGGTGTCGGTGGGCACCACGTTGGGGACCCCTGATACACAGGATGCAAACTTCTTGCTAACCCAGCATTGTTATTCAATGTCAAGTACCACAAAGCACCAAACCTAACTTTTCAGAACCTAATTTTGCAGATTTTGCTTCCCCCACCTGGGTGGATTCCTTCTGGAGGGTCAGGGAAAACAGAGCTGTCGTAGAGACTCTCCCCATTGTCAAAGTACTTGTAGGCATTGTCCCCCACATGGACCCTCTGGTGCTTGGTCAGGTATGGCCTCCATCGGAAGCTCTCCCCGCACTGCAGGCACTTGTACGGCTTTTCCCCCGTGTGAATCCTCAGGTGCTCGGTCAGGGTGGAGCGGCGGTTGAAGCTCCGCCCACACTTGGGGCACTCGTAGGGCTTCTCCCCCGTGTGGATGCGCAGGTGGGCGTTGAGGTGTGTGCTCTGGAAAAAGCGCTTCCCGCAGGCCAGGCATTCGAAAGGCTTCTCCCCCGTGTGGGTCCGGTGATGCTTCACTAGCTCGAACTTGTACTGGAAGGCTTTCCCGCACTCGTGACACACGTGTTTCTTCTCGACTTGGACGATCTTGATCTGGCTGACGTCAGTAACATCGTTCCCGTCCAGAGTCAGCTCTGCTTCCGTCTTGATGGGCCTCTCCAGCAGCTGAGCCACTGAATCTTGTTTACCATCGGAAGGCTCTGGTTGACGCACGGACCCCTGCTGATTGACTGACCCAGCATTCTGGAGACCGGCCTCGGCTTTTCCACCTGCCAAGGCAATGCCTGCTTGGGGGGGGGGGGGGGGGGGGAGAAAGAGTCAAATAGAGAGAATGCCTGGCAAATATATCCAGAAAAATGGCATTGTTACTTGAAACAATGACCAAATGAAGCAGTTGTATACCAAGTCAGACCACTGATCAGTCTAGTTCCACATTATCTCCTCTGACTGGTTATGTGACCTCTGTGACATTGCCTAGCCTTTTTATAAAAGCCATGTGAGGCTAACAGCCACAGCCAGATCTTGCGGCGGAGAGTTCCACAAGCCAACTGCATGTTCTCTCTCTTCTGAACCTTTTCGCTGACTGATCTCATTCACAAAAAAATTCTAGCATTATGAGAGGAAGAGAGACTATTTCTCTCTGTCTCCTGTTCCCATCCCATTTACAACTGTGTGCATCTCAGCCCCCCCCCCTTTCTCAACCCAAAAGCTATAAATGTTTCAGCCTCTTCTTGTAGGGCAGATGCTCTGATGTTCTGGTTGCCCTTTCCTGCACCATGCTGGGATTGCAATTCCACTGCAGGATGCAGCCAAAAAATACTGCAAATTGGAAGTCCGGTTTCTATGTAGCCCCAAGCCAAATAAATGAACATTTTGAAAAAAAAAATCATGTTGATGTGATATAATTACAGGCTCTAAAAGAGGTGCGCAAGCTCACTCTGCTCTGCCTAGGGTTGCCATCTCCTGATCTCCAGATGACAGAGATCAACTCCGCTGGAAAAAATGGCTACTTTGGAAGGTGGACTCTCTGGTGTTCTACCCCACTGAGGTACCACCTCTCCCCAAACCCCGCCCTCCCTAGGCTCCACCCCCAGACCTCCAGGAATTTCCCAGCTTGGAGTTGACAACACTGCCTGTTGACTAAAAAGAAGCAGCAATTCCGAATAAAGAAACAGCCTCAGGGATCATCCTTCCCAGCCGAACAGTACGCAAAATTAGATAATCAAAGTCATACCCTGCTTTTCCCCCCAACTGGCACCCGAAATGGCTTACACTGTTCTCTCCTCCTTTTTATCCTCACAACAACAACCCCATGAGGTATTAGAAAAGAGCCAGAGTCCAGTAGCACCGGAAAGACTAACAAAATGTGTGGCAGGGGAGGCGCTTTTGTAAGTCACCGCTCACTTTTTCCAGTCACTTCCTCTGAAGACGTGAGCAGCAGCTCACGAAAGCTCATGCCCCGCCACAAATTTTGTTCGTCTTTAAGGTGAATATGGTCTTTAAGGTGAATAAAGGATGTGGCTATTAGCCACAAGGTATAAATAGGAACACTCAGTCTGGGGCAAGTGATGCTCTGTATTCTTGGTGCTGGGGGGGGGGCAGTGGGAGGGCCTCTAGTGTTCTGGCCCCACTGCTGGACCTCCTGATGGCACCTGGCATTTTTGGCCACTGTGTGACACAGAGTGTTGGACTGGATGGGCCATTGGCCTTGCCCAACATTGGCTTCTCTTATGTTCTTAGGTGCTACAGGATTCTTGCTCTTTTCTATTGCTACAGACAGACTAACATGGTTACCCATCTTGATCTACCTACTGTGAGATATGTTGCTCTGAGAATGTGGGTCTGCCCCAGCGTCAACCAGCCAACAAATTTCAGTAGCAAACTGTGGATTTGAGCTTGGACCGCCTACATCCTAGTCAGAGCTTCTACCCACTAAATTACATGGCTCTAATAGCTCAGGGAGTTTCTTAAATTCTCCCTATTGTGTAAAGGATATTTTCCACCATCCCAGTCTCTGCTGCACCAAGGGAGAAAAATAAGGCCTCTTCTGCTTACAGGTTCTGACTATAGAGTTACCGGTGATTTCTAGAGGTACCCAGAAGCGACAAAGGGTAGCTCTAGAAGTCACCAGAAACTCTATGGTCAGAACTTCCTATAAGAAGACAAGGCCTTATTTTTCTTTTAAATGTTCTCCCTTGATGCTTCCCTGCCCCCTGCATCTTCCTTACAGTGATGGATAAGGCTGCCAGAGGTGGGGGTCCCCTGCTGTCAGGCCCAACCTCCCCGCCACCAATCAGCTGGCAGACAGGGGGGAACTTACCCCCCAAAAGGAGATCCATCTGACATGCAGCAACATGTCTACGTCACTGCCCACATGACCCAGAGTGATGTCATCACATTCGGGCCGTCAGGGGGGCCATGTTCTGATATTTGAACAAAAACTCTTATGGTAGAAGCCAAATTTACCATAGAGTTTTTGCCCAAATACCAGGGCATCACCTCTGATGTCCAGATGTGATAACATCACTTCCTAATCACACGGACAGTGATATGGACATGTTGCTGTATGTTGGATGGGCCTCCCTGCTGCTCCTGGTAAGTTCCCCACATCCCCCTCTGGTTGCTAGGAGGGACCTGGAAACCCTAGTGAGGGATGTCCCTCTCCCAGCTCCCACTGCCCATTACAGCAACCTTGTGTAACTGGGTCAGGTGGTGAGAGAGTGAGTGATCACCCAGTAAGCTTCCAAGCACAGTAAAGATTTGAACCCCAGCTTCCTCAGTCCGAGCACTCTATTATAATGGCCTATTTGCTCAAATAGCTAAAAAAAGCCTCCATGCCCAGAGCAGTCAGTCTAAGAGCCAGTTTGGTATACTGCTTAAGAGCATGGACTCTGGAAGAACCGGGTTTGATTCCCCACTCCTCCACATGCAGCTGCTGGTGTGACCTTGGGTCAGTCATAAGTTCTTTCAGAGCTGTTCTCTCACGAGCAGTCCTCGAAAGAGCTCTCTCAGCCCCACCTACCTCACAGGGTCTCTGTTGTGGGGAGGGGAATGGAAAGGAGATTGGAAGCTGCTCTGAGCAGCTAGTGAAGGACGGATTATAAATCCAATCTCTTCTTCTTTTTCTGAGTAACAATTGCAAGAAGAGATGCTGCTCTCATGTTCAACTTTCTTTTCTGTTGTCCCTGAGTGCATCCAGGTGGCCAACCGTGCAGGGCTGATCTTGCAATCTGATTGAGAAACTGAATGAGAGGGTCAGACTATATCTGGGAGACCCAGGTTCGAATCCCCACTCTGCTACAGAGCCTTGCTGGGTGACCTGGGGCCAGGCACATACTCTCAGCCTACCCTACCTCACAGGGTTGTTGTGGGGATATAATGGAGGAGAGAAATGTTGCATGCGTGTGTGTGTGTGTGTGTGTGAGAGAGAGAGAGAGAGAGAGAGAGAGAGAGAGAGGGAGGGAGAGAATATTACAGGAATTACTACTGAATTAAGAACCTGCTCACCTGGGTGGATTCCCTGATGGTCAGCCAGGGATGAGTTTTCAAGCATGGCTTCTCCATTGTCCAGGCCTTTATAGGCAGCATTCCCCATGTGGACCCTCTGGTGCTTGGTCAGGTAAGGCCTCCATCGGAAGCTCTCCCCGCACTCAAGGCATTTGTAGGGCTTCTCGCCTGTATGGATCCGCAGGTGCTCGGTTAGGGTGGAGCGGCGGTTGAAGCTCCGCCCACACTTGGGGCACTCATAGGGTTTCTCCCCCGTGTGGATGCGCCGGTGGGCACTCAGGTGGGAGCTCTGGATGAACCTCTTCCCGCAAGCGAGGCATTCGTAGGGCTTCTCCCCCGTGTGAGTCCTCCAGTGCAGCAAAAACTCAGATTTGCAGTGGAACCACCGGTCACACTCCGGGCACATCAGCTTCTTTCGCCCCACGTGGAACATGCTCCTCTTGGAGTTTGCCGCCCTCAAGTGGCGGGAGGGTTCTCGCCATGTGTTCCCCTGCGGCACGTCCCACTGCCTCTGCAATCCGCACCGGGTCTCGTAGGTCTCAGGGTTCAAGCCGGCGTTCCCTGAGAGCGATCCCAGTAAAGTCCATTGGGGCTCAGTTTGTTTGGGGATTTCCTGTTCGGGGCTCTCTTCCTTGATCTCCCTCACTATGACCTCGCTTGCTGGGATAGAGGGAGAATCCAGACAAGTATTATTCCCCGTGATCCCTGGAGAACAGAGGTGGGAAAAGGGTAAGAGAGATTCTGGAAAGGAGAACAATCGAAGTTTCTTTTTCTTTCTTTCTTGGAAATAATCCCATGAGCATCTTTATTTTAGATTTCTAACCTGCCCAATCCTAAAGATCCAGATTTAGAAGCAGCATTTGAAAGAACACGAAAGGGAACACGCTTTTGTAGTGGTTACAGTGCCGGACTAGGACTGGGGGACAAAGGTCACGCCCCCACTCGGCCAGGCAGTTCACTGGGTGGGCCAGACACTTTCTCCTAGGGTTGCCAAGTTGAAAATCTTCGGAAGCGGGGGACTCCCGTCCGGCATCTTATGCGCGCACACACCGCACGCACGTCACCAGGAAGTGACGTTATGACGCCGGGCACGCTGGGGGCGGGGCCACGACCATCCAAGGGGGAAACATAGAGTTTCCCCCTCCAGCGTGCCCGGCCTCATAACGTCACTTCCTGGTGACGCGCACGCCGGGGTGGGGTTCCTACTTTCTCCCAGCACGCTTGTTGTGAGGATAACAGGGAGGAGGGAAGACATGAGCTCCACGGACAGAGAAAGAGGGATAAAAATGTGATTTAAATACATAGGTGGGCAGCCGTGTTGGTCTGAAGCAGCAGATTAAAGTTTGAGCCAAGTGGCACCTTTAAGACCAACAAAGTCTCCCCTAGATAAATTAGCTAAAATGTATAAAATTACTTCGAACAAATGTTGGGAATGTGAGCGGCACAAAGGGACATTTTATCATATGTGGTGGACTTGTAATAAAGCTAAGAAATTCTGGATACAAATGCATTCAATAATACAGACGGTTTTTTAAAAATTAACATACAAATTAAGCCAGAAGCTTTTCTTTTAGAACTGATGAACAGTTGGCTTGGAAATAGGCATGGAGCCTTGTTTTGTATAGATGATTACAACGGCCGGTTACTTTATACACAGAACTGGAAATTTACAAAAATATCTAGAATAGAAGAATGGTGGTTAAAGATGCTGGAATCTGTGGAAATGGCTAAACTTTTTTCTTTGATGAAGGAAAAGACATCTGCTTTTATTGTTAGTTGGAAGCCCCTTATTGACTTTCTGCATGCAAATTTAAATAAATTATTTGATGATTTGCGGATTTGATGAGTAAGGTGAATTTTAAATAATAGAGAATATATGATCTCGTGTATTGCTTATGATACTAGAGTATGTCGTTATGTTTAAATTTTAGAATTAGTATTAAGTGATTGTATTTGGCTTTGTGGTGGAGAAAATGTTGTAAGTTCTTAAAGGATATGTTCCTCCGATCCTTTTCTTTTTCTTTTGTTTCCTTCTCTCCCAGTCTTCCTCAATGTTACTTTCATATACTAAAATTTTAGTTTCATATAATCTTAACAAAAAGTACATTTAAAAAAAGACTAACAGAGTTCTATTCTTTTGTGTGCATGCAGGAAATGTATATGTCTCTGAAGAAGTGCGTGCGTGCACCTGAAAGCTTATACCTAAAATAAAACTTTGTTGGTCTTAAAGGTGCCACTGGAATCAGATTAAATACACAGGCCTTTGAAATGCACAAGCACCGAATTTTCCAGCCACACCTGATGCAGAGATACCTCACCCTCAAGAGGAGGCTTCCTGTTGCGTCTCTGCATGAGTTATTACTCTGGGCGTGCTTGCTCCCAGTTGGCAGACACACTGACAAAACCGACCCATGCAGAAACAAAGGGGATGAACGCCTCTGAGAGCAGACACTTACAATAGCCCCATAAGGTAGGCCTATATCCCCATATTGCAGCTATGGGGTTGAAGCTAAGAGAGGGTACCTTGCCTAAGGCTGCCTAGCAAAACTGCGACAGATAAACAATTTGAACTGTAGATCTCCCAGATCGCAGTTCATTTGTTCAGCTGCTACACTGGTTCCGTGCCTATGCATAAAATTATACATTCGGCACACAACCCCTACAAACCCATTCCCCCTTAACAACAAAGAACAGTGGAATGCATGCAAAATTAATACCATTTGCATAATCTCCAACTGAGGATTCAGCAGACCAGCTCACGCATTTCAACAGAGGCTTGGCTTTGCATGCGGAATTCCTCCTTTCAATTTGTCCTTGTTCTCCAGTCGCTTCCAGCTGTTTCCCCACAGAAAGCTGTTCCCCTTAAGGATTCTCTGCACGCTCATGGGACTACTAGGAAGCTAGTGAACCTTCCCACAGCTTACCCCCCCCCACAACCAAGCCTGCCATCTCAGAAGCATGTGCTTACATGTTTCCTGCCCACACAAACTTCTAATCTTCCCTTAACATACAGTGCAAACCTAATTCCTCCTTGAATCCTCAAACCGAACCTTGTCATTGTTCATCCCCATGTGAAACAAAGCTCAGTATGTTCATCCACCCGACTCACGTTGTTCCCCTATTGTTCAAGATGGGCAGCTGTGTTAGTCTGTCTGCAGCAGCAGAAAAGAGCAAGAGTCCAGTAGCACTTTAAAGGCTAACAAAATTTGTGGCACGGGAGGAGCTTTCGTGAGTCACGGCTCACGTCTTCATGAAAGCTCATACCCTGCCACAAATTTTGTTCGTCTTGAAGGTGCTAGACCCTTGCTCTTACCATTAGGGTTGCCAGGCCGCTCCTGCTCACGGGCAGGGGATGGGGGGATAGGGTCACCCGATCCAGGTTGGAAAACTTCTGCAGATTTGAGGATGGGGCCTGGGGAGGACACGGAACTCAGTGGGGTACAATGTCATAGAGTCCACCCCACAAACCATCCATTTTCTCCGGGGAAACTGATCTCCATAGTCTGAAGCTGTAATTCCAGGGGATCCCCAGGTCCCACCTGGAGGCTGGCATCCCTAATGTGATCTTAAGAAAGCTATGCCTTCCCCCTTCACCTCAAGTCTGGCATGGGGCAATAATTATATTGACTTCCTTACAGGGGTCTTGTAAAACAGTACATGTAAAATATTAGAAATGTCTGAAGCGTGTTGTATAAGTGCAAGTACTAATATCATAACATAACATGCTATATTTGTCCAGTAGCTCCTCAAAGACTAACAAGATATCTGGGAGTCAAAGTTCCCTTTGGCAGATTTATAACATGCTAGCATTATTAACAATATTATTCCAAGGTCATTATAGGTATTTGTTTCACCAAAAACGGCAACCATAGACTTAGGTTTGTAAAAAAGCCATCATAATAACTCTTCTCTCACCTTCACAAATATTTACAGGGATCTTTTTTTCCTCCAAAGGAAAGGGATTTGGGATCCACGGCTTCTTTTCTTCAGACACATGGGGACTGGGGATCCACGGCTTCTTCTCCTCTAAAGCCGGGGGATTTGAGATCCATGGCCCTTCCCCTCGCTCCAGCCGGGAGATCAACTCAGGTTTCGGTATCGGAACAGCTAGGCCACGGAATGAAAAAAGAAAAGTACATTAAGGTGATCTACAGATTGTAGTAACTGGGGTCAGCAGCCAATTTAATATATTCAGTAAGTTTTCCTCAGACTTCATTGCAAAAAAATGTGATTAGCAGTACACAGGTAAACTGGTTTAGGGTCTAACTAGGAGTTCCACCATTTACAGGTCTGTCCTGGGTCCTGTCAAACCAGATGTACACCGGGAGTCCTATGTTGTTTTTCCCTGGTGTGTGGATCTAGGAGGATAAGAAGAGCCCTGCTGGATCAGACCACTGGTCCATCTAGTCCAGCATCTCGTCTCACATTGTGGCCAGCCAGCACCTCTGGAGGGCCAATAACAGGACATTTATTTTTTTTCGCATTTATATCCCACCTATCCCGGAAACGGGCTCAGGGCGGGTCACAACATTTTGATAAATATAATAACATTTAAAACATGTTAAAACATATAAAATCAATAGTCATGCTTCCCGTTGGGAGAATCTGGCCCACTGATGTAGCTAAGTATGGCCGGTTATCAGTGGGTGGGGGACAGCAACCTTGGGGGGGCCATATGTAGACGCCCGCTGCTTCAGCCAAAGGCCTGGCGGAACAGCTCCGTCTTGCCAGCCCTGCGGAACTGAAGAAGATCCTAAAACCTTTAAAGTAAATCTCCCCTGGCAAAAGAAGAAGAAAAGTAAAGCTAAGAAGAAACCTAAGTGAAGATCGGAGATTGCCGATGTTGACATTTAATGAGCCCATATTATTATCTCGATGTGATATAATACTAATAATGCTTTTATGTTTTTTATATTTGAATACTTTTATTGGAATCTAAAGAAATAAATGTAATTTTTAACATGTAGACATATATCTGCGGTGGCTCAAGTGGTTAAGACGCTGAACTGCAGGAGGTTGCACGCATGCGTTAACTCGGCAGGACGCCTGGCTCCGAGCTCTCTCCAAACACTAAGGTATTTATAGCTTAAACAACTGCAAACAACTTCAAGCCTAGCATATAATTAGGTGCTAAACATTAAACAACAGCTGTGCCAAGCCAGAAGGTTAGAGATAAGAGTTTACTCACTCTATTTCAGCAAGCAAACGCAGCGAAATAAACGGCCGGCTTGTTGAGCCCTAATTAACGTCTAACGATGGCAAGATCGATTAAGGATCTCTCTGAGCAAATATCAGTGTTGCAGAATACTTTTCTTCAATCTCAAGATAAGATTTCAGAAGAGATTAAAGCGGTAAGACAGGACTTGGGTCCTTTGGGCCAGGGATCGCCAGGAGATGTTGACTCTCAGAGCGTAATGCTCTCCGAGGTGTATATGGGAAGAGGCGGTCCCTTAGGTATGTTGGTCCCAGGCCGCATAAGGCTTTGAAGGTAATTACCAACACCTTGAAGGAGATCCGGTACTCAACTGGCAGCCAATGCAGCTGACGAAGCACATGCCGAACGTGAGCCCGCACATAGAGGCCTTCCCCTGATGTCGCCTCCCGGCTCAGGGATACAGAGGCTTAGTGCCTCTGAATGTGGAGGTTCCCCTCCACGTCACCATGAGCCACTGATAGACCTCTCCTCCATGACTCTAATCCCTATCCCTATCTAGTCCATTCAAACAGGGGTCACAGCACACTAAGGCTTAAGTCTCCCCCTCCCCGTCCTACTTATCTGACTTAAAATGGCTCCAGGAAACAGCTATTTGCCCCACTGAGGAAACTTGTGCGCAGGCCACTGGTACATGTTAAGTTTCTATTTCCGTTTCCCCACAGGCTCAGCCTCCCAAGGGTCCATTTGCTGCTGCTGCTGCTGCTGCTGCTGCTGCTGCTGCTGCTGCTGCTGCTGCTGCTGCTGCTGCTGCTGCCCGCTGCTGCCCCCTCCCCGTTGCTCCCTTTCTTCCAGGGCTCTTTTTGTAGAAAAAGCCCAGCAGGAACTCATTAGCATAATAGGCCACACCCAACAGCAGAAATTCATTTGCTTATTAGGACACACCCCTGACAGCACAGCTCATTAGCATACTAGGCCATACCCCCATGTTACCACCAGAAGTGTGGTTATCCAGCCACACCCACCCACCTTTTGCTTATTCTGCTTACCTTGTTTGTTGTCAACACCCAGGGCCTTTTTTTGTAGCAGGGACTCCTTTGCATGTTAGGCCACACACCCCTAATGTAGCCAATCCTAATGAGTTCCTGCTGTTGGGTGTGGCCTATTATGCTAATGGGTTCCTGCTGGGCGTGGCCAACTCGGGAGCCAGCCGGAACTCCGTTCCTGTGCGTTCCTGCCCAAAAATAGCCCTGCTTTCTTCCATCCTCCCCAACTCTCCCGTCCAGCTGGTGTTTTTCTCCTCCCAGCCAATCTTTTTTTTACCCCTTTTTAATGTACTTTCTCCTGGGCTGCTAGGAAACCTGAGCTGCTGGCTGGTTTTTGTTTCTCCCCGGGAAGGGGTTACTCCGGGCTTGCAGGAAAATATACCACAGCCCTGGGTAGGTTTCTCCCTTGCAGACTGTTTGATCTGCATGTAAAAGCCAATCCCTGTGAACTGATACACGGCGAAGGCGGGTCCTGTGTGACATTCCTGTTGTCTTTCTTCCAGAAGGATACCGAGTTCACTCAGAAGAATAAGATTAGAGTCTAGTCGCTCCTCAGAGACCAACAAGACTTCCAGAGTATAAGCTTGAGAGACTCAAAGTTCGCTTTGTCAGATATGAAGGGAGCATTGGCCCTCAAAAGCTTCTGCCCTGGAAATCTCGTTGGTCTTCGCGGTACGACTAGACTCGTATAGGTAGGCACCCCACAAGCAGACTAAACAATTAACCAACATGGCCCAGTGTGCATCATTCCGGGGGGTGTGTGTGTGTTGTGACTCACTGTTAGAGCGCATACCTGGCACTCTTCAGGCCCGAGGTCAATCCCTGGCATAAATCCATTGCATTGTGTCAGTGAACAGGTGTTTGGGAATGCCCCCTTGGGCAAATGGGCAGCAGTAGCCGTACGCCACAGACAGAGGCAGTGCCCGCACTGCCAAACCCTGGGAAACCGGACTGCCCATGCTAACACTCTCACCACCATCGGAAGGCAGCCTCAGGGGCAGGCCTCGGCCTCCATGCCCTGTGGTAGGCCCTCCAGAGGAACTGGACGGCCACTGTGGGAGACAGGATGCTGGACTCGATGGACCACTGGTCTGATCCGGCAGGGCTCTTCTTATGTTCTTAAAGTGGGGACTTATTATGTTACTGCACACAATACAAGGAGAGGAGGAGGGTCACATGAGCAAGCTCAAAGCTTCTTCGAAGCCTGTTCACATTGCCCCAAACCATGGCTGCTATTGCAGCCGATCACTGCCTGTGGGTCTAAAATGGTCCATTTATCTGAAAACATATTTACAAGATTCACACCCTGCCCCACGACCTGATGATTGGTGTTTTGTGCTGTAAGAGATTGTCAGGAGGATAGAAACGTATAGAAGAAGAGCTGGTTTTTATACCCTGCTTTTCTCTACCTCAAGGAGTCTCAAAGCAGCCTACAATCGCCTTTCCCTTCCTCTCCCCATTACAGGCACCTTGTGAAGGAAATGGGGCTTGAGAGAGTTGTGAGAGAACTGTGACTGGCCAAAGGTCACCCAGCAGGCTTACTGTGAAGGAGGAGGAGGAGGAGGAGGAGTGGGGAATCAAACCCGGTTTTCCAGATTAGAGTCCGCTGCTCTTAGCCACTATGCCACAGTGTGGTGAAGGACTTTGGGGAATGTAAAATCGTAATTAAGCAGAGTTGTTTTTAAAAAATCCCTCCAACCCAAAAACTAAAAATAAAAGCTGCTCCCACCCAGTTTCATAAATCAGCAAACACAGGGCACTTTTTGTAGAAAAAGCCCAGCAGGAACTCATTAGCATAATAGGCCACACCCGGTCACCCAGCAGGCTTACTGTGAAGGAGGAGGAGGAGGAGGAGGAGTGGGGAATCAAACCCGGTTCTCCAGATTAGAGTCCGCTGCTCTTAGCCACTATGCCACAGTGCGGTGAAGGACTTTGGGGAATGTAAAATCGTAATTAAGCAGAGTTTAAAAAAAAAAATCCCTCCAACCCAGAAACTAAAAAGAATAGCTGCTCCCACCCAGTTTCATAAATCAGCACACAGGCAATGATGCCGCAGCAAGTTTGCATAGCTTCCCTCCCTAGACACACCCTAGCTACCCCTGGTCTAGTGTTTGAGAAAAAAGAACTGTTTGTCTCCCTGACGCAAAAGTGAGGTTCGGTGCCAGGAGCTGATATAAAGAGCTTATTCGGGAGCTCCAGCAAACTGAAGCTTTTGAAGTGGGAGAAGGCCATGCTCTAGGCTGTGCAACTAAAGCTTCCCAGACGCACCGCGTGTGCTCGCATCTTCGAGCACTTTTGCATTAAACACACACACACGCACACGATTCTGTGCATGTGGAAAATTCGCTGCAGGGAGGAACAGAGATTCTGTGCAACACGACACTTGATCCGGACATCTCATGCTGAGCTTCCCCGGTGCTTCGTCCATCAGCATTAGCAAGACGGTATCATTTATTTATTAAAAACATTTTTGTGCCATCTGTCCACCTGATCAGGGTCAACAAGACGGCCTACCTAAAACCACTCACACCCCTGACAGCACAGCACATTAGCATATTAGGCCACACCCCCATGCCACCAGAAGTGTGGTCATCCAGCCACACCCACCTTTTGCTTCTTAATCTGTTTACCTTGTTTGTTGTCAAAACCCAGAGCTTTTTTTGTAGCAGAAACACCTTTGCATGTTAGGCCACACACCTTTAATTGTAGCCAATCCTAATGAGTTTCTGCTGTTGGGTGTGCCCTATTATGCTAATGAGTTCCTGCTGGGCGTGGCCAACTCAGGAGCCAGCCGGAACTCCGTTCCTGTGCGTTCCTGCCCAAAAATAGCCCTAAGCATTAGCAAGATGGTATCATTTATTTATTAAAAACATTTTTGTGCCATCTTTCCACCTGATCAGGGTCAACAAGACGGCCTACCTAAAACCACTGTAGCATTAGAATCATAGAGTTGGAAGGTCTCTCCAGGGTCATCTAGTCCAACCCCCTGCACAACGCAAGAAATTCACAAACACCTCCCCCACCCTACCCCCAGGGACTGTTGTTCGATGCCCAGAAGTTGGCAACAAACCTCCAGGATTGCTTCCTGACCCCAAAGTGGCGATTGGCATTTCCCTGGGCGTGTAAGAAAGGGCCACGAGAACTAAGCACTGAGGCAACCCTTCCTGCCCTCCCCCCTCGTGATCTGCCTAAACAATCAGAGCTGCGGTCAGACGGCCACCTAGCCTCTCCTTGAAAACCTCCAAAGAAGGAGAGCCCACCACCTCAAACCGTTAAAAACATTTAAAACGTTGAAATAATTCAATAAAAACACGTAAACAAACAATACAAGAACCAGGAAGGATGGCCAATAACCGTTCTTGGGGGTATGCCAAACAAAACAAAAAAGTCTTCACCCACTGGCGGGAGACACTGAGAGAGGGAGAGAGACAAATCTCCCAGGGGAGGGAAGAAGAAGAGATTAGATTTATACCCCGCCCTTCACTACCCAAAGGAGTCTCAGGGCGGCTTACAAACTCCTTTCCCTTCCCCTCCCCACAACAGGCACCCTGTGAGGTAAGCAGGGCTGAGAGAGCTCTGACAGAAACTGCCCTTTTTTTCAAGGACAGCTGTGCCAGAGCTTGTGACTGACCCAAGGGCACATCAGCAGCTGCAAGTGGAGGAGTGGGGAATCAAACCCGGTTCTCCTAGATTAAAATCCGCGCACTTAACCACTACACTCTGGAATTCCAGAGTTTCGGTGCCATGCCCGAGAAGGCCCTTTCTCAGGTCACCGCCTGTCTAGCCTCAGAGAGCGGGGGCAACTGAAGCAGGGCCTCCAAAGGTGACCGGTGTTCCCTTCCAAGGGTAACGTCGCTTTCAATAAAGGCCTTCCAAGAAGGGTGCCCAAACATCACCCATATGCTTGGTTGTGTACCAACACATGAACACAGATTTATTTATTTATTTATTTTGGGATTTATATCCCGCCCTACCCAGCGGCTCAGGGCGGCTAACAAGCGGCAATGCCGAATTTAAAATTTAAAACAGTAAAACAATATTTCATACATAATAAAATCGGTGCTCTAATAATCTACATACAATCACCAGGATGCGCACATTCCACATTGGCGGCCGACTTTTTTAATGTCATGAGCACCAGGAATGATATTCTCCCCATCTCTGCCGGACGACATCTACCCCCCCCCCCCGTAATGGGGTAGATGGATGATAGAATCTCAGTGGTGGAATAGTGGTGGCGGCGACTCCTACTTGAAGGTCTGGCAGAAGAGCTCCGTCTTACAGGCCCTACGGAACTGTACAAGGTCACGCAGAGCCCGGATCTCCTCCGGGAGCTCATTCCACCAGGTAGGAGCCGCCACCGAAAACGCCGTAGCTTTGGTGTGGGCAAACTTCACGACTCGGGGGTCTGGAACTTCCAGGTGGTGGAAATTCCCCGATCGCAGTGCTCTTGAGGGAACATATGGGAAGAGGCGGTCCCTTAGGTAAGCTGGACCCTGGCCATTCAGGGCTTTAAAGGTGAGCATCAGCACTTTGAAGCGAATCTGGTATGCTATTGGCAGCCAGCCAGATGAAGCTGCCTTACACTGAATCAGACCACTGGTCCTTCAGGGTCAGGACTGTCTACTCAGACGGGGAGCGACTCTCCAGGGTCTTGGGTAGAACTCTTTCACACGGGTTTCTACCTGATCGTTTTAACTGGAGATGCCAGGGATTGAACCAGGAGCTTTCTACATGCCAGGCAGACGCTCTACCACTAAGCCATGGCCCCTCCTAAAACATTTTATGTATTTAAAATCTTTTTTGACCACCTTTCCACACAATTAGCACCGCCAAGGTGGTGAGCATGAGAACATTCAGACATTTAAAACAGCATGATAAAAATAAAAATAATAAAGACAGCACGATATATAAACTAATTCAGTAAAAACACATAAACACACAACACCGACACTGGCTTATTCAGGTTATCCTGGCCTACTCAGACAGGTAGCTGCTTTTCAGGGTTCCAGGTGGAGGCCTTTCCCATCATCTACTGCTCGCTCCTATTTTAAGTGGAGATGCCAGGGACTGAACCAGGGACTTTTTGTGTGCCAAGCAGACGCTCTACCACTGAGCCACAGCCCCACTCATTTGTATGTCTTTCACGTAAAAAAAACAACCAGGATTAATCGCTAAGCTTTGAATGCAGCAACCTGTAGAAACCATGCAAACTAGGCATATTTGCATGTATGCCTGCTTATTCTGTTCTCTTTCTACTGGGTCCTAAGATCTAAGCAGAGCACAGAAGTGACTCATCCTCCATCCACACCATTTCGCCTATCTTTGCCATCGTCAGAGCTAGAAATTTGATTTTTTTAAAAAAAGTGTAAAGAGTTTCTTAGGCTGACGCATTTTGTACCTAATATTTAATCCCAATATTAAATTCTGCACACACACACATACACATACACACACAAAGTCCTGCCAGTATGGGCCTTGGTACCCAATTCTCTATAAGAACATACCTGAACGAGTATAAAGAAAGGTTAAAGAGGTTAGGGCTCTTTAGCCTGGAGAAACGATGACTGAGGGGTGACATGATTGAGGTTTACAAAATTATGCATGGGATAGAGAAGGTAGAGAAAGAAGTACTTTTCTCCCTTTCTCACAATACGAGAACTCGTGGGCAGTCCATGAAATTGCTGAGCAGTCGGGTTAGAACAGATAAATGGAAGTACTTCTTCACCCAAAGAGTGATTAACACTTGGAATTCACTGCCACAGGAAGTGGTGGCAGTTACAACACAGACAGCTTCAAGAGGGGGTTGGATAAACATACTGGTGCAGAGGTCCATGAGTGGCCACAAGCCACAAAGTACAGATGGAACGTTCTGTCTGGGGCAAGTGATGCTCTGTATTCTGGGTGCTCGGGGGGGCAACAATGGGAGGGGCTTCTGGAGTTCTATCCCTGCTGGTGGCCCTCCTGATGGCACCTGGGTTTTGATCACCGTGTGACACAGACTGCTGGACTGGATGGGCCTGATCCAACACGGCTTCTCATATGTGCTTACGTTCTTATGAGGGTGAATACAAGACTCTACTCAGGAACCTAAAAGCAGAACAATTTAAGATTTGGCTAAGGATGGGGCCAAGCATGCACATTGGGAGTCTGCAGACTGTGTTAAAGTCTCAGAGAAAAACCTTGGAATTAAAAGGTATTTGGTATCAAGATTTGGGCTTATGATACAAGAACTCAAAGTGGGAATTTAGCTTCCTGAGAATATCAGCTGCCTTCAAAGAAAAAAGAGGTACATTTCTATCTCATTTTTATCCTGGCCTCCCACTGATGAGCTCAGGGTGGTATACTAGGGATATGGTTGCTAGACCCCCCCAATGGAGGTGGGGGGTCCCCCGCTGCCAGGCCCCACCGCTGATCATCAGCCAGTGGGGGTAACTTACCCTGAAAAAGAGGGAGGCCCAGCCGACATGCAGTGACATGTCTACATCACAGCCCACATGACCCGGAGGTGATGTCATTATGCCAGGGTGATGCTCTGGTATTTGGGCAAAAACTCTATGGTAGAAGCCAAATATACCATAGAGTTTTTGCCCAAATACTGGAGTGTTGCTCTGATGTCCCCAGCGTGATGATGTCACTTCCGGATCATGCGGGCAGTGACATAAGACATGTCTCTGCACATCGGCTGGGCCTCCCTCCTGCTCCTGGTAAGTCCCTCCCCATTTATGCCAGGGTGATGCTCTGGTATTTGGGCAAAAACTCTATGGTAGAAGCCAAATATACCATAGAGTTTTTGCCCAAATACTGGAGTGTTGCTCTGATGTCCCCAGCGTGATGATGTCACTTCCGGATCATGCGGGCAGTGACATAAGACATGTCTCTGCACATCGGCTGGGCCTCCCTCCTGCTCCTGGTAAGTCCCTCCCCATCCTCACGCTGGTTGCCAGGAGCAACCCTAACTAGCAACCCTAACCTGGCAACCCTAGCTAGGGAAACAGTGTGGTGTACTTGTTAGAGTGTCAGAGTGGGACTTGGAAAATTCCGGTTCAAATCCCCAATCTGCCATGGCAGGTTGCTGGGTGATCGTGGGCAAAAAGAGCCAGTGTAGTGTAGTGATTAAAGTGTCAGGCTGCAACCCGGGAGACTCAGATTCAAATCCCCACTGTCCCATGGAAGCTTCCTGGGTGACTTTGGGCCAGTCACATCCTCTCAGCCTAACCTATCTCACAGGGTTGTTGTGAGGATAAAATAGAGAAGAAGAAGAAGAAGAAGAAGAAGAGATTGGATTTATACCCCGCCCTTCACTCGGAGTCTCAGAGCGGCTTACAAACTCCTTTCCCTTCCCCTCCCCACAACAGACACCCTGTGAGGTGGGTGGGGCTGAGAGAGCTCTTTCCAGAATTGCCCTTTCAAGGACAGCTCTTGTCAGAACTATGGCTTGCCCAAGGTCATCCGGCAGCTGCAAGGGGAGGACTGGGAAATCAAACCCGGTTCTCCCGGATTAGAGTCCACGCACTTCACCACTACACCAGACTGGCTCCACTACACCAGACAGAGGAGAATGATGTAAGCCACTCTGGATTCCCGCTGGGGAGAAAGGCAGGATATATAAATAATGTAAAAAACAGGCTGAAAGGAAAAAGAATCCTGAGAACAATGTGTGCCTGGCGTGTCACACAGACCTGTTTTCAATCCTTCAAGAAACAGACATTCATCCCCACTGGCTAATACACGGTCCCCTAAGTTTTCTGCAAATCCGAGTACTAGTCAAAGTGAGGAGAAATCTGCATGACTCCTTTCCCCCCCCCGCCTCTCAGTCGGTGACCCATGACCTCAGTGACACCACCAATTCAGACACAACCTCTCAAACTGTATGGGGTGCGCTTCTGTAATGCCTCTCAAGCATGTCTTCAGTCCCTGTAGATGAGCTGAGAGCTCTCCACATGGGACCAATTCAAACCTCAGAGCTAGTGTGGTGTAGGGGTTAGAGACCAAGGTTTGCACCGCTCAGGGACAAATGACATGCAACTGGAACTCAAAAGATATAGATTATAGCCCTAAGAAGCAACTGGGCAGGCAAGATTGGGATCTTAGCATGGGGAAGGGGGTGCCAACTTTCCCCTCAGCACCATTTCCTAGGTAGCAAATCCCACCCACAGTCAAGTTTGCCTCAACTCCCAGTAGGGCAAAAAGACAGCTATTCTATCAGTCTTTTCCCTTCACTGGGTTTAAAGTAACCTGAACTGGGCACTAAAAAGGTGCAGGGGAGAATAGTCCCCCCAAGTAGCGATTTAGAAATCCTTCACTGTTGCCTTTCATAACCAAAAAACACCCAGATCTGGAGTTCCAATTATGGAACTCCAAAGTCACAGGAAATCTGACCCACCCCCCCACCAACCACAAAGCTGATGGCTAGTCCTTATCTCTCTGCCAAACCCAAACGATAGATAAAAGCGGGGTGGGGAGGAAGAACAGTGTGTATCAACCCAGTCGGATTAAAAATGGTAACATATTATTTTTCCCAATGTCCGAATGATTCACTTCCAGAGTTAGGACCAACCTTAGCTTTTACAGTGCCGAGAAACGGTTCGCACATTTTCAAATTAAGGGGGGCTGTACTGATAATCAATATCACTAATTCTCAGATGGCCTCCTCTGCGGATAGTTAAATCTGGATATTGGAGCCATCAACAGACAAGACAGGTCTTTTTGCAAACCTCAGGAAAGCCCCAGGTTTGCGGGAAAGATCAGAAATCTTAGAACAAACAGAAAAACTACATACACAGTTCCCTGTTACTCCATTTTATGTCCGCAGCACCCATCAGGCAGTTTAGACTAAGAGAAAGCGACTGGCCCAGTGAGTTTCTCGGCAGGAGAGGATTTGAACCCAGTGTGTTTCTTGGCAAGCGAGGATCTGAACCCAGGTCCTAGCCCACCACTCTAACCAAGACACCACACTGGACTGAAAAACATTAAACCTCAATTTTTAAAAGTGATTTCTTCCTGTTTTGACGTTTAAAATGCCAGGTTTTCCCACAACACACCCAGAGACGACTTCCCTTTCCCCAACTAGCCTCGGCAACGGCCACTGTGAGCCACACACTACCTGGCTTCAGAGGTACCGTGGCCACAACTAACCAAAGGGCAAATGAGCTCCTTACCTAGGGAAGCCACATTTTCGTAATTCTCCTGCATAACATCCCAGTACAGGTCTCTCTGCTCAGCGTCAAGGAGTGCCCACTCCTCTTCCGTGAAGTACACGGCCACCTCTTCGAAGGAGAACGGCGGCGCCTAGAAGGGAAGAGAAAATAAAGAGTGTGCTCCATCACTATATCCCCCCCCAATTTCTTTTTTATTGCATTTTAAGCCACCAGCAGTCATTTCCCCCAGTCCATCCTCTACCTGAACTGTCTTCACCGCCATCATCTCTCTTCCCCCAGGGGGAGGGAATGTTCCAATGACAAACACACACATCATTTTGCCGATCTGTCAGGGAGAAAGAGGGGGGGCGTCAAAAGGGGTATTTGCATTTGTTTTTTTAAAAAATCTTTCTCACAAACCGCACCCTGGTTTTCAGAGATTTCTCCCACACACACACATCACTTCTTCATTCCCTTTGTGATTACACAAATTACCACACCCCACACAAAAACCGGAGGGGGAATGATTTTTTTCTACAGAAGTCAGACAAAAAAGTAACAGAACACAATGCCACAGGCATCAACAACTTTAAAAGGGGTTTAGATACATTGACGGAGGAGAGGTCTATCAGGGTTGCCATTCTCCAGGTGGTAAAGAGAAAAAAGAAATGCTGAGGAAAATGCCGTCAGAACAATCAAATCACTGTTAAATAAGATGTGTATTAATAAATCAGTTCTGAAAGATGTGCCTTCTTAAGAGTTTTAAGATCTGCCTTCTTAGAGTTTTAAGAGCTGCAAAAGCTCATACAATTATCATTTAAATTAATAAAAAATTAACTAATTAATTAATAGAAATTAATAGAATTTCAACAGCCAATCTATAGGCAAAAGAACCTCCTCAGGAAAGCTCCTCCATTAACATATCACAGCCTGAGAAACTCCTACAAGATCATGACTCAACCCTCCCCCACCTTCCTGAGTAGATATAAATTACCTGCCTACCATTTGTCCTCTCACATTGACACAGAGAGTACTCCATCTTTCAGTGTTATACTCCTGAGGATGCCAGTCACAGTTGCTGGAAAAACGTCAGGTACTACAATGCCTAGACCAGTGGCGGCGAACCTATGGCACGGGTGCCAGAGGTGGCACTCAGAGCCCTCTCCGTGGGCACGCGTGCCATCGCCCCAGCCAGGCCCAGACCATCATTAAAGTGTCGAATTCTGTGCTAAATAATTTTAAGTAAGTGAAAGCATTTGGGATTGCTTTCCTTACTTTGTTTGGATCATCTTAAGTTAATATATGAGTTGTTTTTTCTGAAGTAAAACCTCAGTATTCAGGTTAAACTGCCTGTTTTTTCTAAAGTAAAACCTCAGTTTTCAGGTTAAATTGCCGTGTTGGCACTTTGCGATAAATAAGTGGGTTTTGAGTCGCAGTTTGGGCATGCGGTCTCTAAAACGTTCGCCATCACTGGCCTAGACCATGGCCATACAGCCCAGAAAATCTACAACAACTCATGAACTCCGGCCGTGAAAGCCTTCGACAACATATCATTGACAAACTTGACAAACTATTTCAACTATTTCAATTCTTTTAGAGTGAGAGCAAGAGGCCTTCCCCCACTTCTCCCCCAAGGCAATTAAAGTTTAAATGCCCTGGGTGAGAAGCGGGGGCGCAGCTTGGAGTGCATGCGTGCACACGGCATCCCCTCTCCGCTTCTCCCTCAAAGCATTTAAAAGAACCATGCTTATAATGCCAGAGTCCATCCTCCAAAGCAGCCATTTCCTCCAAGGGAACCGATCTCTGTATTCTGGATTGGTTTGTGAATTCAGACATCACCAGCCAAACGCAACTAGTACAAATGGTGGCTAACAAGCATACACACTACTTTGGAATCTTGATTTGCTGCCAGGGTTGAATCAAAGCACAGTTTATCATGACGTCTGAATGCAGCCACAGAGGTCCTTCTGTCTGTGGGGTGGGGGGTGTCACCTCTGCCGCTGCAATCGTAAGGCAGGGATTTGAAAATTCAAGGCATGAGTGTGCACCTGAGCGTTACACGTTCCTGCCTTGTGATTTTGGGCCCTTTTGTTTTGCCCAACCATGGTTCTCTTTCCACTGTCTGATGTGAGGGTAAACTGGTTTTGTGGAAACTGGGCTAGGGCTCAGACAACAAAGTTGACATGATGTGCAATTCTTCTACCAGTGGAAGGGCTTATATTATCCTTACGTGAATCGTAAGAACATAAGAGAAGCCAATGTTGGGTCAGGCCAATGGCTCATCCAGTCCAACACTCTATGTCACACAGTGGCCAGAAATACCAGGTGCCATCAGGAGGTCCACCAGTGGGGCCAGGACATTAGAAGCCCTCCCACTGTTGACCCCCCCAAGCACCAAGAAGACAGAGCATCACTTGCCCCAGAGTCCCTATCTATACCTTGTGGCTAATAGCCTCTGCTCCATATGCTTATCTAATTCCATTTTGAAGCCGTCCATGCTTGTAGCCGTCGCCAACTCCTGTGGCAGTGAATTCCATGTGTTAACCACTCTTTAATCCTGTGAGGTCAGTTCAGCTGAGAGAGAGTGACTGCGCCCCAGGGGCGTCTGGTAATTTTCACAACCATCTCTCAACTATACCACGACCACTCAGTTGCCCTTTCCTTCCTTACTCCAAAGTTGCAGCCAGCCTCCACACACGATTGTGAAGGTGCCAGGTGAGGTGCCGTGATCAGAGAGCTGGACTAGGGTCTGGGAAACCCGGGTTCAGATCCTCACTCTGCCAAAGAAGCTTGCTGGGAGACAGGGATGCCAGCCTCCAGGTGGGACCTGGGGATCCCTCAGAGTTACAGCTCCTCTCCAGAGTTCAGTTCCTCTAGAGAAACTGGATGCTTTGGAGGGTGGACTGTACCCCCCTGTGGTCTCTGTCCTTCCAGGCTCCATCCCCAAATCTCCAGGAGATTCCCAATCTGGATCCGGCAAACCTAACCCCCCCCCATCCACTGCCGGTGGCCAAGGGGGGACCTGGCAACCCTCTTGGGAGACCTTGGGCCAGTCAGACACTCTCAACCTGACCTACCTCACAGGGTTGTTGTGGGGAGGAAATGGAGGACAGGAGAATGATGTGAGCTGCTTTGGGTCCCTCCCTACTGGGGAGAAAGTCAGGGTGTAAACGGAGCAAATCAATAAGCAGCCAGTCATCAACTTTCTTTCTAAGCCAATTTAGATTGCTGGCACCCAGTAGGCAACAGGCTGTTTACCTGTGTGCCTATGCATCTCTCCTAGAATGCACACTAAAGGGCTCTACAATATAATAAGAACAAGCAATATTAACCATAATGCGTTTCAGCAGATAGGTCAAGATGGAGAGCTATGTTAGTCTGTCTGTAGCAGCAGAAAAGAGCAAGAGTCCAGTAGTGCCTTAAAAGACTAACAAAATTTGTGGCAGGGTAGGAGCTGTTGTGAGTCTGAAGAAGTGAGCAGTGACTCAGGAAAGCTCATACCCCGGCACAAATTTTGCCTGTCAGAATGCTGCTGACCACACACACTAAATAATCCACTTTCAGTCCACTTTCCAACTGGATTTTACTGTGTGAACTGGCCGAATCCAGTTCTAAAGTGCATTGAAAGTGGATTATTTCGTGTGTGTGATCGCAGCCTTTAAGCGGCTACTGGATTCTTGCTTGTCCCAGCAGGTGTTTTTAGTGGGGCACCCCTAGAATGTAACAGCACTTTCAATCCCCCCACCAAAGCGACTTCCTTTCTACTTTGCGTTTTTAAAAAGTATTTTGTCCTCAGGATTCCACACACCCCCCCGCGACCCGGATCTCTCTTGCACAATTCCCCCCGCGTCCACTCCAGCGCCTCCGCACTCCCCTACTGATCGGTCCCGATCCTGCTGCCCCCTTTGTTACCTGCTCTTTTCTAGAACAACAACAAGGACCCGGGAACCCTTTCAGAAAGCACCTCCCGTTTCCCCAACCTTTCCCGCTGCTGCAGCCTGTTTGTTTCTCCCCTTTCCTTTCCCCACCCCGCCGCCAAAAGAACCCTTCTCCCGCAAAGATCTCAGCCCCGGGGTGGGGGGTGAGGGTTACCTTTTCGGTGCGCGGCTCTTTGCCCCTCGCAGGCGCATGAAACTAGGGGTCTGGGGAAGGGCAAGTTCGCCGGCGGGGCTGCAAAAGCAACTTGCAGGTCTTGCAGGGGAAGGAAAGGGAGGGGGGCAGCTGCAACCGGATCCCACCTACCCTCCCAAGGCCCTTCCGCCGCCGGCGGAGCCCCCCTACAACGGGGGGGACCAGAGCATCGGAGAGCCGAGGCTTTCCATCACCATAGACGCCGCTGACCGGATCTTGCGGCATCTGCTCTAGGAAGCTCAGCCCCTCCGGGTCGCCGCGCAGGAGACGAGAGAAAAAAGAGAGCAACGCGGAGAAAGGACTGGCGCTTTTGCAAAGCCACAAAGCGGAGCCATCTGGCGGCCGGCGCCGGGCAGAAATCGCCGAATTCCCACCGCTGGCGCGCTATTTGTTCTTGTGTGTGGGTCAGGTCACAGGGACATTTAGTGCGGGCTGCTGATCCCTCGTGCTTTACAGTTTCCTGTTCATATTGGCAAACCCGCCTCCCGCACCGAATGGTTTCCGCTCTTTTTATCCCGTTGGAACAGGTGTTTTTCCGATATCTCATGCTTTGTATCCCCGGTTTTGGTATCTGGACAGCAATCAGCGGTGACCGCGCTAACTCCCCCCCCCCTTTTTTTTGTGTTTCTGGTTTAAGTTATGCACATGTGCAAACAGGTGCTAGCTTTTATTTTGGCCTTTTTAGTTTGTATGTACGCCCAAGTGCATGTTTAACCCCGTTTTCTTTCTCGTTTGGTAATGTAGATGGTGCTTGTTTCGGGCACACCTGTGCTTCACAAAAGTAGTCTCTAGGTACTCCACGAGGACAGGTGTAGTCCCAGCTTTCCAGGTAAACTTCCTGTTTTAACATTTCTGAGAAGGGACGACAAGGTGGCGGGAGTGGGAGTCAGAGGTGTATCATGGAAGAGAGAGGAGATCTTGGACCTGCTAGCTTTGTGGGGTGAGCAGAGGGTCCAGGAATCCATCAGGCAGTCTCACTTCACGATGGAGACCTATAAAGAAATAGCGCGGGGGATGACGTCGAGGGGTCATAGCCATTCAGCGACTGAATGCCGCAACAAGACCAAGGCACTCCCTGCAGACTACAAGCGAGTTCTCCTCCACAATAACACCTCCAGCAACGACAGGATCACCTGCCTTTACTATAACGAACTTCATAATATCTTGAAAGGCGACCCCAGCGTGAAACCCCGCCGTGCTGCTGACAGCTACAACCTTCCAGCCAACACCCCACCACCACCCTGCATGGCCATGGCAGTCCCCTCCAAGCCAGGCAAGGACTCTGAGGAGCTTTTCACCATGGTGCTTGAGCCGATTGAAGGAGAGTTTATTCGGCGGGACGACATTGCTGCGTCAGGTAAGGTGCCTTTCCCCTGTTTGGTTCCAACATCCCTGAGGTGCCCAGCTCAGCAACAGTGGATTGTAGTATACCTTGCCTAAAGAGAAGGGACGGTGCTGTGCTGTGCTGGACTGCCCTCCTTTACCCCCTTAAGGTACCGTTGGAGCTAAAGCTAAAGTACTCATGACTACAGACTCGCTTGCTGTGTTGCATGGCTCTTTCGCAGTGTTGCATGGCTCTTTCCAGTTATTGCTCCGTTGTGCTCTTGCGCTCAAAGTTGGGGGGATTGTGCCTAAGTTTCTCTTAAGTTATATTTTGGACCGGTCGCTCCTTTAGCTTCCTCGTCCTTCACTTCTCCCTCCAAGCTGCTGTCTTCCCCGCTAGTTCCCGACATCCACTTGGCAAGTTCTGCCTCTTCTTCTGTACTGGCGTGCCTCTTCAAAAAGTCTTGAGCCTTGAAGATAGAGTCTATCTTTTCTCTTCTGTCTTTAAACTTAAAGACCAATCCTTCGGGCACCAACGATCTGTAACTGATTTGATGACTTTGTAAGAACATGGTCAATCCTTTATATTCCTTTCTTTTCATTCTGATTTCAAAAGGAACATCTTTCAAAATCCTGATCGGTTGATCTCCAATTTTCAAGGGTGTTGCTGAAGCTGCCTTTAAAATCTGGTCTCGGAGACGTTGCTTTGTGAATTTCACGACCACTTCCGCTGGCAACTTGTTTTTCTTTGTAAAGTTGGAGTAGGCTCTATAAACCAAATCCATCTCTTCTTTTATTTTTCCCGCTTCGTTGCCAGTCAGTGGTGCTAAAGCTGTTGCCAAAATGTCTCTGAGGTCCTCTCTTTCCTCCTCTTTCAGCCCTTGAAATTGAAGAGTCAAATTCGCTTTCTCCATTTGAAGCAGTAACAGTTTATTCTCCTGTTTTTCTTGATGCTTTTCCACTTTAATGACCTTCTTAACTTTCTGTATTTCTTCTGATGATGCCAGACATTTCTTTGCAATATCATCCACCTTGTCGGCTGTCTCTGTCATTTTTCTCTGTTGGACACTATAGGCACTTTCCATACTGTCCAATTTCTGGTTGATTTTTTGCAGTTCCTCCAGCAGATGGCGCGCAAGATCACCTTCTTGTTGACTGAGATTGTGCCTAAGTTTCTGACACAACCCATTGCTGAGAGAGAACACTTATGCATGTTGTTCTGCTTGATTACCAAGGTTTAGGAAATGGCTGTGTGTGTCCTGTTCTTCCCTGATGCGTGCTTCGTTGGAATGCACAACAGATTGGTTTTCCATGTGAACCTGTTACGACAGCACTGGGAAGGACATTAAATGATAGTGGGAGTTTGGCCTTCAAGTGTGCCTAATGTTTCCTTCTCTGCTTTCCCTTAGAGTCTGTACCTGTGGAGGAGGCATCCCAATTCCAAGACACAGACGCTACCAACATTGGCTCTCCAAGGGAATCCGGTGAGTCCCTGTTAGTCGAGGCTTGCATTGGTCACAGCAATAGTCAGGGATTCTAAGCAGCAATATAAGGTGCACTTCATTAAGGTCTGACTTCCTATCTCACGCAGGTCCCAGCACATCCACGCTAGATGCTGATGACGAGGCTTCAAACTACGGAGATGGAGACACCAATGGTAGGAGCGCTTCCCCAGGAAGTTAATTTATGCCATGCTAAAAATCACCGGGGGAGGGGGGACAACCACCCACCATTCTACTTTTTCCAACCAGGACTGCATAGGACACAGGGCATCACTTCTCCCAAAGTATCATTTCAATGCCTTCTGCCCGAGAGCCCATGATGTGCCACTGCTCCAGTATCACTTCCTTATCCCGTCGTATAGCCGTCCGTGACATGTGGTGACAACACCATCCCGTGGCGCTGACCCCCACATGGTTATTATTCCTGTGCTGGAACGTGACTTTGTTTTAAGCTATGGGGGCTTTCCCCCACTCATCATTTTTCCAGGATGTGTGGTACAGCTCTTACGATTTGTTTACCATTAATTAAAACTTGTGGTTTGTATCCTGGGGGAAGTGTTTATGCAGCTTTCCTTTCTCCCTCAGATGTCGACCCGGGGGCCATCATGGCCAAACTGACACCGGCGGAACGCCTACGCCTCATTAAAGCAAGGAAAAAACGTGTCACCGCGGTGCAGAGGGTCGGGGACCAGTTTCTGAAGCAGCAGGAAATCTACCTGGAGGCTTCCAGACGGGAACATGATGAGTTCATGCACGAGTTTAGGGCCTACCGACAGGAGGAAAGAGAGGCAAGGGAGTCTAGGAGAGAAATTCTAAGATCAACCTTGCAAGTAATAAATGACATAGCCAAGGCCATTATCCAGCCCTCCGTCCCGGGACTGGGTGAGCCCAGCAGGGAAACCATTGCGAGTTACCCAGGTCGGCAGCCATCAGGGGAGGTCCGCCCTGGAAACTCACAGACGGAGATGTCCTTAAGTTCCCAAGCCCCAAAACCCTATGGAAGGAAGCCTGTCATTCGTGCTCGCCCCAAAAAGAAAATACCCTTTAGTCCATGAAGGTTGACCTTGCCCTCAAGATAGCACACGTCAAGGCATCTCAGGGAGTTCATGCGGGGGGGGGGGGGATTTTTTTTGATGCATCTAACCTTTTCTAATTTGGGTTTTTTTCTTTTGTATTATGTTTGGATTTGCATGACACGTTAGCAGTGTAGTCAAGATATACCTCAGGAGTAATCGCCGACTTTAATAGACACTGTCTTTACAGTGATAACATGTTTTTTGTGCTCTAGAGTTCTCTTTTATAAATCCCCCAGGAACTGTTAAGTTACCCCACGCACTGTTTTACTGTCATGGTCCCAAGTGTGGCCATGTAGAACCATCTCACCTACAGTGACAACCTTATTTTCATGATGTGTCGCCGATCTATTCAAGTGATACTCCAGGAGACATCTCTATACCTGTAATAGCTATGATTTCCTGTGACAACCTGTCTCATGTGCCATTTTAAAAACCTTTTTTGAAAAATACCTAAGGAGATATCTACCCTGTTTCCCTGAAAATAAGACCTACCCCAAAAATAAGCTCTAGCAGGATTTCTATGCATTTGTGGTATAAGCCATAGTGTGTCTTCTTGAGAAAAAAATAAAATAAGACAGTGTCTTATTTTCGGGGAAACACGGTAGCAAACCTTTCTTAGTTTTGTACACCCATGACTCCGAACAATGGCCCCAAGTGTGGCCACATGAAAACATCTCAGGGAGGCCGGGACAGGCACTGATGAACCCCAACCTTTGCTCTTGTTCTTCGATCGCTCTGTATTCCTGTAGCTTTGCACTAAGTGATCGATGCCTGTCTTTGTTAGAGCATTGCTACATTCTGACCACAGTATTGTATTTTGTACTTTTTAATAACAGTTTTTCTGCATGACGTACTATAATTGTGCAATAATAAACAACAAGAAAATGTGCAATCAGAAATAAACATTACAAAGAACATTTGAATACGTGACTAATTAACAAGTTCTTGATCCTCCTCCACAGTGTTCGGCGAGGTTGTTTGGCCCTCCTCTGTCGCCTCCACATCTGGGTTCCGTGTGCTCGCCACCTGTGTCCTCAGCCTGCTTACTGACTGGCGTAGCAATGTTATTAGCCGGATCACGTGCATAACTGTAATCGGGGGGGAAAGGAGGTTGGTTACACGTGTTGTGCTGGTTGATTTTCAATTTTGAGACAGCTTGCAGAACCAGTAAAACCAGTGCACTGATCAGTTGCTTTGAAAGCCAGGCGAGCCCGGGTATGTACCGGTTCAAAGTCAATGGGCCACCGCTGTCCGTGACAGGTTCTGGGGTCATGAGGCCACCATGACTAAACGCTGCGTTAAACTATGCACCCGTGCTGCCCCAATGCACCTCAACTATATCACCTGCTTGAAAAGTGCTGGGGCAAATGGCATGCAACATGGTCTTGAGCCACATGCCTGGACTGTTCAGTGTGGTTTAATTGTGCTGGAGTAAAGACACACAACCACCACGGCGTAGCTTGAACGCACACCCATTCTCAACTTACATCGCCTATCCACCTTTTGCTCAAATTGGGTGAGGCGGGTTTCCAGGGTACAGCATCCATGGCAGGGAAGTGCCTCGGCCAACTGTGTTGTGGGGGGGGGGCATAGCTGCTTGACCTAGGTGACATTACGACACCGGTTAGACCACAGACATGAGTTGCGGTAAAAGGTAGGACAAGAAAGAGTTACCATACCCATGGATGTCTCGGCGGGTGACGCAATTTGCAGAGGGTACAATCGGGAGGCCTCCTGTGGCAGTTCCTCATCTGCAGCACCTGTGTATGGTACAGGTTTTCTGCAGTGTACATGCCATACTGTTCTAAACCCATTTAATTTTTCTTCTCTTATGTTGCCGTATGGTGCGATGGGTTTGTAAAACACCACAAGCCGTTTTGTTAATGTACAACGTAGGCGAAAACTGAGAGCATTTTCTCTGCAGGGTTCCATTATGAGAAAACACGCCGCGGCATTACTGGATCCAACAGGGTGCTTGTACCACTCACCTGCACCCACTGACAAGGTCTCCCCTTGGTCCTCTGGTGCGGGAAACTCATGTATGGCTGCAAGCAAGTTAAAAATGTTCACTTTAGTATACACCAACAACATTTCAGTCCCCTGAGCCAGCACCCATTACAGGAGGAGGTTTATAGGGCATGCTGCGGACTGGCCTACTGATGTGAAGGAAGGCACTGCAGCTGTACCAGGCCGGACAATGGGCCTAACTCCCCTCACCTTCAACCAATGCGTTTGTCTCCCCTGGGTCCTCTGGGGCCGCCTGTTCTTCTATTGCTGCAATACAGTCAGAAGTGTTGCCCTAAGTAAGAGCCAGTATCAACCGCGTCAGTACAAAGCATGGCACCGATAGATGCTGCTCCCTTGAACTTACCTTGTGACGGCCCCTCTCCAGGATCCTCCGTTGCAGACTGTGGTGAGGGGGATGAAGAGTCCCGCACCACTGCGACCCTTCTCCTTCCTGTCCATCCCCGCCGACGCACCCTGGGAGTGTCTATTCAAAGAAAGGTGTCAAAAAAAGGCTGATGAGGTTTCAACGGCAATAACAAATTTGAAATGTCTTCTTATCACCCTGCGTTCTTGTGTGCATGCAGGACCTTATGCATCCACACACAAGAACATTGGAGAAGCCATAGAGCAGGCCAGTATCCCATGACGTGCATCCACCACAATACCTAAAAACATGCATGGTGGCAACACCAGTACCAGTGCAGGCAATGCATGACCGCCGTTGTGCAGGGTTCCATGCTAAGAGCTCCCAAAACACAAGACCGCTAAAGAGTACCAAAGTGAGTTTGTCATGTGACCAACACAGTGCCTTTGATGGTACTTGGCCATGGACTGCACAGTCCTCCATAAGTATGGTCAGCGTTCCTGCACTGGATCAGCTGCCGCCAACGTATAAAATGCTTAAGATACTCACATGGGTGATGCCTATGCGTCCAGCTTGGCCGACCAGCCTGCTCCCATAGCCTGACCAGGAGGTGGAAACATGGTGGGCGCTTACTGGAGGGTGGGAACCCGCCCCAATCCTCAAGTGCGTCAAAAAACGCCCCCTTGTCTATCTTAAATTTTGCCCTGCATTGGCTCGGGGTTCTGCGAATCCCCTCACGGGACAGCAGTCTTGACACCTTTTTAAAAATTGAAAATGTTTCAAGGTGTGTTCTGGGCATCACACATCCTCCCGCCTCTAGTTCAATCAGGAGCTCATGCATGCGGTCCACCTCGTTCTCCTGCCAATACACTCCAAGGGAGGAGGCCATACCGGGTAACGTCTTCTCGCAACTTTTTTCCGAAACGCATGTGTGCTTGCAGTACCAAGCGCTTACGATAGGGGTGAATTGTTCAGGACGGACCATTCCAAGTAGTGCCGCAAAATGGGTTTCAGCTGCGATTTCCAACTTTTGTAAACACCTCTTGCGAACAAGAACAGACCATGCTGGGGGTCGCTCGTAGTGCGTAGGGAATACGCACAGTATTGTTGCCACCAAAAAAAGGGTTGGCATAGTTTGTCCTGTGCAGTCGCGGTGACGACATGCAACCCCACCTCCCCCAAATCCAGGACTTAATAGTGGCCCTCCTCTGACCTTCCCCAACAGCCCTGTTTCCCTTGCCATGCTTTCTCGCCTTGCTTTTTGGCGGCTCCTGATGGTTTTGACCTCGCTTGATCTTGTGGGCAACAAACACCCAATTTTCTGATGTCACTTGGCCCATCCAAAAATGGATAGCACAAATAACCCTGTACCATTTAGGTTTAACCCTAACACCTGTCAGCCACAAAGATCCCAAAGGGAAATAACATCTGAAATGTAATGAGAGAGGGACCGTGCCTGCGAAAGCGTCTTCCCCCTCTTGATTTACAGAACTCCGGAGTAGTTCATCAACTGTGAAAACACCTGATGGCGGCAATACTTCATGTCCCGGTTGAGAACACTCTTAATCAGCATTCTTTCCTTATGTATTAATGAATTATTTCTTGGTTTTAACTTACCCAGAGCTGCCTCCTGTGTTTTCTCCAGTTGGCCAGGGGGAAAGGCAACTGTGGACGTAGGCTATTCAACTTTGGTCATCCCCCGGGAGGATGGTTGAGATCTTGGCCCTGCGGTTATATTGAGGTAGAGATGACCCTGGAGCATGGCGTAATGCCATGCACTGCTGGTAATCATCTATGCCATCCTCCCAGTGGAGGCTAGAAACCCATGCACCAATGAAGATACAGATCAGCTCACCGTGGGGATGTGGTGCTGTTAATGATGTGGTGTTGACACAACAGAATCACTCAGTAGGTTACAGCATGAACATTTATTGGCACCGTAGGCAGAATATGGCAGTTTCACTGGAGTAAAACAAGATCTGGAGTAAAACTAGAATATGATGTATACACAATTCTCTGTTTTGGCACAGTAAATTTCAGGAAAAGGAAAAGATGCTAGTGAGACAAAGCACTTAACCAGCTAGTAACTTTGTTATCCTAACAAGATACAAACCAGAACACACGTGAACAGACATGAAGCTGTCTTATACAGAATCAGACCCTTGGTCCATCAAAGTCAGTATTGTCTACTCAGTTGGCAGCAGCTATCCAGGGTCTCAGGTGCAGGTCTTTCACATCACCTACTACCTGATCCTTGAATTGGAGATGCCAGGGATTCAACCTGGGACCTCCTGCATACCAAACAGATGTTCTACCACTGAGTGGGGTTGACAACTGACCACTGTAAAACACACCCACACATTGGATAGTCTTTTATAACATTATATATCTTTCTTTGGGCTCATCCCTAAATTGCTAAACCCAGAATTTCAGGAAACCGCTGTTAGGACTCAGCTTTACAAAAGCCACTGTTAGGATTGCCAGGCCAGGCCTGGCCACCACCCTCTGAAGACAAGGCCTGACCACTACGTCATGACTTCACTCCCATGGCGATCTGTGTGGCTGACTGGAGCAGGAGAAGACGACGGGTCTCTTTCTTTCTTTCTCTCTTTCTCCCGGACTGGTTTTCTTGTTGCAAATCTTTCTTTCTCCCGGACTGGTTTTCTCGTTGCAAAACGAGGGAGGATTTCTGGAGTTGGTTTTGGGGTTTGTTTTTTTGTTTTGTTTTTTTCACAGTGGCCGTCTCGGAAGGAAGAGATTGGAGGGAGGGGGAAAGTTAATCTGATCGGAGCGGGATGGGATGGGGCGGAGCCCAGCGAGCGGAAACATTTCCCCTGGTTTCTGAGTGACCCAGGGCTTTTCTGGGGTTGCTGTTGGGGGGGGTTTGGATTTTTTTTTACACAGTAATCGTCTAT
>NW_015169845.1:171699-197083 GCF_001447785.1 Gekko japonicus | reverse complement strand
TTGGGTTTTTTTTGGGGGGGGGATAATTCCACCAGGCCAGAAAATGGAAGGCTGGAGGCTGAAATGGACTAGCACAGATCTGCTTTGAGATTATACATAATGCAAACTCTCCCACGGACCCGAGGCCATCAGGGCTCATGTAGAAATATTCCCCCCCTTTTGGTTTTTTTTAAAATTTGTGTGTGTGTGTGTGGGTGGTGCGTACATGTGTGTGTGCATATGTGCCCATGACCCTCCCCCTTCGGTTGCCAGCAATGCTTCCAATGATAGATTACATGCTTTGAATTTCTTATTGTATTGAAGTCTCTTTTCTATTGCTCTTGGGTGGGTTGGTCAGTGCACAGTTGTTATTTATTGGTTTTTCTTGGTCTTTGTTTACTGTGGACTGTATTGTTGTTGTTGTCAAAGACTGTCACAAACATAACAGAGGAAACTGAAAACTTTACAGAAGTGCCTGTCACATATATTTGCCCCTGAACTGCAACAACGTGAGTTGAAATGACAACTGGGGAGATTTAGATTCATTGAAGGCAACAATGTGTAGTTTCTATATTTTCCTCTAAGTTATTAATTTACTCAAAAGACGTTCCATAGGAAGATTAAGGTTTTGTTGTTGTTGTACTAAATTTCTATTTCATTTGTTGGTTCCCTTGAACGTTTGTGATGGTACAACAGTATCCTGTGTAGGTGTTATTTTTGGTAACTGGAGATTATGATTGAATTTTACTGTATGTGAAGACGTCTCACCTAAGTATGAGTTTGTGCATATTACTATCTCATGCTGTATCTATGGTAAATAAAAAGTAATACAGAAAAATGCGAGGGGGAGGGTGGGGGGGGGGGGAGTTGCTGCTGAAATCGGGATGAGAAGGAGTCTATATTTTCCTCTAATCTACTCAAAAAGAAGTTCCACTGGAAGATTGATGCCAAGTGGTGTTTCTGACATTTGCCAGGCATTGGGAGAAATGTTCACTTTGACTCCTAATTATGAGTGGAGCTAAATAACATATGCGGAGCTACAAACAGCAGGGTGAAAATTGCCCTTTTCTTTCATTTTTTTAAATCATATGTGGGGGGGTTTTGGGGGGAGGGGGAATAATAATTCCACCAGGCCAGAAAATGGAAGGCTGGAGGCTGAAATGGACTTGCACAGATCTGCTTTGAGATTATACATAATGCAAACTCTCCCACCGACCTGAGGCCATCAGGGCTCATGTAGAAATATTCCCCCCCCCTTTTGTTTACTGTATGTGAAAACTTCTTACCTAAGTATGAGTTTGTGCATATTTCTATCTCATGAGTGTCAATGGTAAATAAAAAGTAATACTGAAAACCAGAAGTTATTTGACAACACCATACCATCATACAATAGACATCCACCACTTTCCCCTCTGATATGCTTGTAAATTATACGAAACATGCACTCAAATATGCAAGGGAAACTTAACTCAGTCACACTGTAAGCTAGTGTGAAGTGTCTGGAATACTGCAGTGAAAGAATCAAGAGAATATCTTGTTGGGTACAGGAGAAACTGCAAGTTAAAACACTAGTGACAGTAGCTGGAAACTGCAGAGCTCAGGGAATGTTATGCCTCAAGTTGATGACGTCAGAACGCAGTGTGCAGGCTTTCCATATAGGGGGCAGTGGCCTGGCCCCCTGTGAGAGACTGGGGGAGGGGCATGGGACAGCTGTCAGCAACAGCATGACATCACTTCTGGGAAAACCTAGGACACTGATTTTACCATAAAGTTTCTGGCAATTCCCAGAGAGCATGGATGTCACTTCTGGGTTTTCACTGGAAGTAACTTCACACCATTGGTCCAATTGCCCCCTCTGAGCAGCAGCAGTTCACAGGATCTCAATGACATGTTTGCGGCCCATCGGAAAACAAGTCAGCTCAGAGCGCGCTGCCTAAGCAGCCACTGCGTTATTGCCCGTCTAACAGCCTGTCCCTCCCTCTTGTGCCTCTCCTCAGCAACACGTGGAGGCTCGTTTCGGTCCATGTTTCCAGTCTCCATATTAAACAATGGTGGCGGCTCTCCGATCGTGGAGGAAAACGGAAGCTCACAGTCGGAAGCTTGGCGGAGGGAGATCAAGCCATAATTCGCCCATGCACGCTGTGTGAACAGTACTTCGCGCGAGTGAAGCGGAAGACAGAGGGACCGTCTGACCACCTCCAAGCAATATAAAATGTCGCGGATAGAACTGCGGGAAAACTAGCGCGGTAAGAGGTCCGTATGACCAGAGCCTGTGTGCTCAGGCCGCTTCGGAGTTGATCGCAACCTTGTAAACTGAGGTGGCCTATGGGAGCACAGGAGAGAATTTCAGAAGAAAATTGGCTCGCGTTTCGTAGATGACAGCACAAACCCTTTTGACTGTGTGGATGATGAAAATACACTCAGGTGGTAGCCGTGTTGGTCTGAAGCAGAAGAACAAAATTGGAGTCTAGTGGCACTCGGAAGACCCACAAAGTTTTGTTCTGGGTATAAGCTTTTGTGTGCATGCGCAAATTGAAGCGGAGCCATCTGGCGGCCGGCGCCGGGCAGAAATCGCCGAATTCCCACCGATCGCCGCGCGCGGTTTGTTCTTGTGTGTGTGCTCGGGCCGCTTCCGAGTTGATCGTGACCTTGTAAAGTGAGGTGGTTTACTGGAGCACAGGAGAGGATTTCAGAAGAAAATCGGCTCGCGTTTCGTAAATGACAGCAAACCTTTGGACTGTGTGGATCATGGAAATACATTCAGGTGGTAGCCGTGTTGGTCTGCAGCAGAAGAACAAAATTGGAGTCTCGTACCTGGCCCCACTGCTGGACCTCCTGGAGGCACCTGGTATTTCTGGCCACTGTGTTGGACTGGATGGGCCTTTGGCCTGATGTGTTGGACTGGATGGGCCTTTGTCCTGATCCAACACTGGTGTCTCTTATGTTCTTATAGGTGCCACTGGACTCAAATTTTGTTCTGGATCATTAAAAGTTATGGTTGGTGGGCGGGAGCATTTTAAAAGAAATGGGGTGGGCCACAACATCGGATAGTTTCCATGCGCAACCTGTACTCGGGACAAGAGAGGCTACTGTTAGGACAGAATATGGAGAAACAGGACAGTTTTCTGTTGGCGAAGGTGTCAGACGAGGATGTATTTTATCTCCCTGTCTCTTCAACCTGGATGCAGAAGAAGGAACGTTGGTTTAGATTTAGAGGAAGAGGGAGTGAAAATTGGTGAGTGGAACATTAACAGTTTGAGATATGCAGATGAGACCGTATTAGTGGCAAAAAATAGTGAAGACCTGAAACTACTCCAGCTGAAGGTTGAAGGGAGAAAGGGCCCTAGCAGGCTACAGCAGCTGCTTCCTCTGAATTTCCCTCTACGGCTTCCTCTAGAGTATTACTCCAGTAAGCTTCATGCTTAAGACCCCGTCATTGGCAGACTGTAGGAAGATGAAGCAACAAAGTTTTATTCAAGGTATGAATAACTTTTCCTAGCATTAGTGATTGTTGTCTTCTCATGTTGAGACCAAAGTATGGTAGCCTCTGGGAGAATTCAGGTTTGATCTGATCTCGAACCCATTTATTTGTCTTCTTGGCAGTCCATGGTATCCATAAAACACTCCTCCAACATCACATATCAAATTAATCAACTTTTAAATGAATTGGCTTTTTTCACTGTCCAGCTTTCACACCCACATATAGTAATGGGGAATCTTATATTCTAATAATGAAGTTGGCTGAATCTTTGGATACTTAAATCTGGTGACTGGAGCTGTTAGCAGGCAAGACAGACCTTTCTACAAACCTGAAAAGGTTCCCAGGTTTGCAGAAAAATGTGAACTCTTAAACCCTATGTTGGTTTTTTTAAAAATCTGAAAATTATAAAAGGAGTGTCTGTCACTTTAAGCAACAGATTCCCTCAGTGGCTGTTGCTAAGCAACCACAGATTTCCAAGCTTGGTTCTGTCAGAGGCAGAGAGGGGGCAGGGCCCTTTCTAGGCCTATTTTGGCCTTGGAGGGAGGACTCATTGGGGCCAGGTCTGACTATGGTTGCTAGCTCCAGGTTGGGAAATTCTTGGGAGATTTTGTGGTGGAGTCTGAGGAGGGCAGGGTTTAGGGAGCACAAAGGCCTCAGCTGAATATAATGCCATAGAGTCCACCCTGCAAAGCAGGCATTTTCTCTAGGTGGACAGATGTCTGTTGTCTGGAGTTCAGATGTAATTCTGAGAGATCTCCAGGTTCTACCTGGAGGTTGGCAGGCATAGGACCAGCAGCAACCTCTGGATAATTTGATACCACCCAACTTGTATGACTCAACTAGGCCTGGTTGCTTACTACTGTTCAACAGCAGCCACCCTACGAAAGCCAGTGTGGTATAGCAGTTAGAGTAGGATCTAGGAAACCCAGGTTTGATACCCATTTTGCTGTAGAAGCTCGCTGGGAGATTTTGGACAAGTCACATACTTTCAGCATAACCTACCTCACAAGGCTGTTGTGTGGATAAAAAGGAGGCAAGGAGGATAATGTAAGCTGCTTTGGTCTCCAGTGTGGAAAAAGGTGGGATATAAATGAATAAATAATGAATAAATAAATAATGTAGCTGAAGATGGGAGGTGCATAAAAGGTAGGTTAGTGAATGGCTAAGGAGAATGAGCCAAGGAATGAGGAGGGGATATGACGGTGGCCAGGAGGAGTTAGGTTAGGAGCGCGGACTCTAATCGGGGAGAACCAGGTTTGATTCCTCACTCATCCACATGCAGCTGCTGATGTGACCTTGGGTCAGTTACAAGTTCTTTCAGAGCTGTGCTCTCAGGAGCAGTTCTGAAAAGGGCCCTCTCACCCCACCCACCCCACAGGGTGTCTGTTGTGGGGAGGGAAAGGAAGTCTCTGAGATTTCTTCAAGTAGTGAAGGGCGGGTTATAAATCCAACCTCTTTTTCTTCCTCTCACTGGAGATGCCGGGGATTGAACCTGGAAACTTCTGCATGCCAAGCAGATGCTCTACCACTGAGCCATGTCCCCACCCCATTGATTAATTGGGGGCTCTGACCCTGCATGCTTTGCAAGCTAACCCCCAAAATGGTGCTTGAACATATTTTTCTCCAATACTAATATGAAGAAGAACAGGAGTTGGTTTTCTACCCCGCCCTTCACTAACCAAAGGAGTCTCGGAGCGGTTTACAATCGCCTTCCTTTCCCCACAACAGACACCTTTGAGGTAGGTGGGGCTGAGAGAGTTCTGAGAGAACTGTGACTGACCCAGGGTCACACCAGAAGCTGCATGTGGAGGAGGAGTGGGGAATCAAACCCGGCTCTCCAAATTAGAATCTGCTGCTCTTAACCACAACACCAAAACTGGTTCTTAACCACTACCCCAAACTCCAGATTAGAATCTGCCACTCTTAACCACTACCCCGAACTGTATTTTCAATACAGTTGCTGCTTCCTCTGAATTTCCCTCTACGGCTTCCTCTAGAGTATTACTCCAGTAAGCTTCATGCTTAAGACCAAGTCATTGGCAAATTGTAGGAAGATAAAGGAGGGGTCACACACTCCACTCTCCCTGCCTGTTCTGTCTCCACCTTCCTGGCTTCTAGGAAATAAGGTGTCCCTTTCAGTCCAAAGAGCAGAGGGATGTTCTGGAGATGACCTGGGCTAGGAGGTTTCGATTCCCTTCATGTTTGGCACTGCAACTGCCATGATCATCCTCTAAAGCCAGTGGCAAATTCTGAAACCTCTAGCTTTCCTTTCGGGTGAGTTATGCCTGCCACAGACCACCTTCGTTTCTATTGCAAACAGGGGTAGGTGTGTCTGGAGATACCCCGGGCCAGAATGTCTTGATCCCCCTTCGTTTTTGACATGGCAACTCTCAGCATTATCATCCTGAGGTAACGGGCCAATTTTCAAAGGTCTAGCTGTTTATTTCTGGATGGGTTATACCTACCACAGAAAATCTTAGCTATCATCGCAGATAATACTGGCGGCGGTGGTGGTTGGGTCTCAAAATAAACTGGGTCAGGATATCCTGATTCCCTTAATCTCTGGAACTGCGACTCCAATGATCACTCAAACGTCACTGTCCAATTTTCAAACACCTAGCTTTATTTTCTAATGAGTTATGCCTACCACGGAGAGAGAGAGATAATACATTTGAAGAGATCTGTAAAAATAGCACCATTTAACAACATGTAACGACCCCCTCCGCTGAGTTATTTCTCAGGGCCTCAAGCTGGTAAAGAAACACACAGATCATTTTTTAAAAGTTCACCACGCCTGCATTTTATTCATATTGAATGACAGGTCCCCTTGAAATTCAGCCAATGGCTGTCAGAGAAACGAGCGTTTGACTGTTACTCTCGTCAGCCATCTTGATCCTTCTGCCCTCTCTTACCTCCCCACCAGGTCAGAATCATTTGCGAATTTGGGATGCCGACTGTTCACACTGTCTTATGCCAGTAACAGAGACCATGGAGATATCTCATGTCATCATCTAACCCGTTCTCTCACAAGTTTTGAAAAAGAGACTTCTTTTAACCAGCTTCCTAACAGTCAAAAGCATTTTACATTTCCATAAACAGAGAGTTATGCACACAAGGGGCAAATGCTAAAAAGGCCCTTCTTTGAGAAACTAATTCCCAACCCCTCAACACTCTGAACAATCAAAGCAGCACCTCATCCGATGGTGTAGGAGTACAAAGTGGATCAAAACTAAGTTTCCTTCCCTACATTTTCTGTTGAATAAACTTATATGCCCCTGGGGAGACCTGTCCCATCAACTATAGGATGGATGTAGCAGAAAATCTCTCGCTTTTATTTTCTAATGAGTTATGCCTACCACGGAGAGAGAGAGATAATACATTTGAAGAGATCTGTAAAAATAGCACCATTTAACAACATGTAACAACCCCCTCCGCTGAGTTATTTCTCAGGTCCTCAAACTGGTAAAGAAACACACAGATCATTTTTTAAAAGTTCACCACTCCTGCATTTTATTCATATTGAATGGGAGGTCCCCTTGAGATTCAGCCAATGGCTGTCAGAGAAACAAGCATTTGACAGTTACTCTCGTCAGCCATCTTGATCCTTCTGCCCTCTCTTACCTCCCCGCCAGGTCAGAATCATTTGTGAATTTGGGATGCCGACTGTTCACACTGTCTTATGCCAGTAACAGAGACCACGGAGATATCTCATGTCATCATCTAACCCGTTCCCTCACAAGTTTTGAAAAAGAGACTTCTTTTAACCAGCTTCCTAACAGTCAAAAGCGTTTTACATTTCCATAAACAGAGAGTTATGCACACAAGGGGCAAATGCTAAAAAGGCCCTTCTTTGAGAAACTAATTCCCAACCCCTCAACACTCTGAGCAATCAAAGCAGCACCTCATCCGATGGCGTAGGAGTACAAAGTGGATCAAAACTAAATTTCCTTCCCTACATTTCCTGTTGAATAAACTTATATGCCCCCGGGGAGACCTGTCCCATCAACTGTAGGATGGATGTAGCAGAAAATCTCTCGCCATGAACTGAGCTGCTATGTGGTTTGGGGCATGTGGGTTGTTTCATGTTCATGAAGGTGTGACGGCTGAATAAAACTCTTTCCGCACTCCAAACATTGATATGGTCTCTCCCTCGTGTGGATCCTTCGATGCCGCTGAAGGTAGGACCTGATACCAAACCTCTTTCCACAGTCTGAACACTCGTAAGGTTTCTCCCCATTGTGGATTCTTCGATGCTTCTGCAGGTAGGATGTCCGACTGAACCTCTTTCCGCACTCTGAACATTTAAAAGGCCTCTCTCCTTTATGCGCTCTTTGATGCACGGTGAGGCTTATGCGGTGGCGGAAGGCCTTCCCGCACTCTGAGCACTGGTACGGAGTCTCTCCAGTGTGGATTCTCAAATGTTGCTGAAGGTGGGAACTGAAACCGAATCGCTTTCCACACTCGGGGCACTCGAAAGGCCTCTGCCCTGTGTGGATTCTCTGATGCACAGTGAGGCTTCGGCGGCGACTGAAGCTCTTCCCACAGTCAGAGCACTCGTACGGTCTCTCCCCCGTGTGGATTCTTTGATGCTGTTGCAGGTACGGCAGCCGAGTAAACTTCTTCCCACACTCGGAGCACTCATACGGTTTCTCCCCCGTGTGGATTATCCGATGCTGCTGAACGTGTGCGGCCCGCCGAAACCTCTGTCCACACTCTGGGCATTTATACCGTCTCTCCGCCGGGTGCATTCGCTGAGGCACGGCAAAGCTGAAGCATCCACTGGAGTTTCCAACCTCGGAGCCCTCATCTGGTTCCCCTCCTGCATGGGCCCCCCAACTGTAGCTGTTCTCATACTCTGGAAGCTCATCTGGCTCTTCCCCTTCGTCAACTCTTTGATGCGCAGTAAGGGTCGCTCTCCAACCAAAACTCTCTCCGCACTCCGAGAAATTATACAGTTTCTCTACCGAGTGAGTCTGTTGACGGGAAATCAGGTTCACATTCTGACCAAAGCTCTTTTGGAGCTCCACGCTTTCATTCTGAGTTTCCCCTTGGTGGATTCTCAGGTGAGCAGGGAGGTCCTTTTCCTTCCTCTTTTGGGCTGGCCTTTCCTGCTGAAGTGGGATTTCCTGGAAGTCCCCTCCTCGGCACGGAATGGATTTATCCCTTCTCTGCAGGATGCTGTTTCCACCCTGCCTCGCTGGTCCATCACCATTCCTGAAGCTTCCTTTCAAGTCTTCGCTCCTGCATGGTTCTGACAATAATGCCTGGAATCCTCCGTCCTTTTCATTCTCGGGCACCTCACAGACTTGAACAGAGAGAGAAAGAGAGAGAGAGAGATCCAGTGAACACCCTTGCAAGAAGCCGAATCTCGTTTCTAACCGGTCTGGGCCCTGACCTAGATGGCCCACAATAGCCTGATCTCATCAGATTTCAGAGGTTAAGCAGGGTTGGCCCTGGTTAGAACTCGGATAGGAGACCACCAAGGAAGCCCAGGGTCTCTACACAAAGGCAGGTGATGGCCAACCACTTCTGAACATCTCTTGGCTTGAAAACCCTGCAGGGTCGCCATAAATTGGCTGTGACTTGATGGCACTTAAAACACACCCACAAATACAACTAGTCTGGATTTATTTTGTTTCCTTTGTCAACATTTGTTTACTGCCTCAGGCATGTGGCTGCTCATACCTTTAGCCTGAGCAGGCCACACTATGGAGCAAGTTCTACATCCTCCCTTTCCTTCCCCTCTTCAAACTGGGAAACAGTCCTTACTTACTTTAACGAGAAACGTGTGTGTGTGTAGATTCCTCCCCCCACCCTTTCTACTAACCTGCCCTACCTTTTGTTCTCTGGTACCCATGGTTAATCCTGCCAACCTAGCCGTTCGAAAGCAAGAAATTGCAAGTAGATAAATAGGTACCACTTCGGTGAGAAGGTAACAGCGTTCTGTGCGCCTTGGTGTTTAGTCATGCCGGCCACATGACCACGGAAATGCCTTCGGACAGCGCTGGCTCTTCGGCTTTGAATCGGAGATGAGCACCGCAACCCTAGAGTCGGATTCGACTGGCTTTCGAGCAAGGGAACCTTTACCTTTTACCCATGGTTAAACACCCAACATTATCAAAAATTGCAGGAAATTCATGGACTGTGACAATGAAGAGTAAGGAAAAGGGATAAATATGTATAGTTATTGTATGAATAGTGGTGAGAACTTTACCTAAAAACAATAATGTCTGTTGTGATAAAATTAATTTGGAAATATGCATGTAGTTAACCTTAAAAGGTGTAGTAGGAATATGTGTTTAGCTGGGAAATGAATTAACTTTATTTTCAAGAAGTAAGCTGTATTGCTGTAAGTGGAAAATAGTAGTAGTCTATGTATATGTTTGTTTGATCTGTGTGTTTTTGTTTTTGTGTCAATGTGGTGTGTGTCAATTGTGTGCAAAACCCAATAAATATATTTTTTAAAAAAATTGCAGCCCCGTTAAGGCATAAGAACATAAGAAGAGCCCTGCTGGATCAGACCAATAGTCCATCTAGTCCAGCCTCCTGTCTCACAGTGGCCAACCAGTTCCTCTGGATGGCCAACAACAGGGCATAGAGGCCGAGGCCCTCCCCTGAGGTTGCCTCCTGGCTCTGGGATTCAGAGGGTTAGTGCCTCTGAACGTGGAGGTTCCCTTTAGTCACTATGGTAGTAGCCACTGATAGACCTCTCCTCCATGAATCTACCTAATCCCCTTTTAAAGCTGTTTATTCCTGTGGCCATTACTATATTCTCTGCCAGCGAATTCCACCTTTTAACCATTTTCTGTGTAAAATAGTATTTCCTTTTGTCTGTCCTGAACCTACTGCCCAGCAGCTTCATTGGATGCCCTCAAGTTCTAGTATTTTGGGAGAAGGAGAAAAAGTTCTCTTTGTCCACTCTCCCCACCCCATGCATAATTTTAAAAACCTCTACCATGTCCCCCCTTAGTCGTCTTTTGCCTAAACTGAAAAGTCCCAGCCTCTTCAGCCTTTCTTCATAGTGAAGGTGTTCCAACCTCCTAATAATATGAATTTTCCTCAGATTTTGGACCCAGATATTTTACAGCTCCCCCTACTTCAGTCCTTGAACGAGACATAACTGCTTGGAGGGGAGACAAAGGGGAGAAACCCCACAACTCATCAGGAGAAACCCCACCATTCAAAGGGCAACCACAAGTTTGTAGCTTTGTTTATTAAAACCCAGCAATTCAAAAGTTAAAGCTTTAAGACTGTCAAAGTACAGCACTGTTACCATGGAATGCTCACCAACATTCTAACTATGAAGAAGTCTGCCTGGGGCCCAAAAAGCATTGTCTGGGCCCAGTGAAATTTGTCTCCCTCCCTCACACATACTATGCTCTCATCTCATAGTTGGGTTATGAAAAATTACTATTTTAATTCTAAAATCACACCATAAAATGGTAAAGGTTCCCCTTGCTTGAAAGCCAGTCCAATTTGACTCTAGGGGGTGGTTCTCATCTCCATTTGCAAGCCGAAGAGACAGCGCTGTCTGAAGACTTCTCCGTGGTCATGTGGCCGGCATGACTAAACGCTGAGGCACATGGAACATTGTTACCTTCCCATCGAAGCAGTACCTGTTTATCTACTTGCAGTTTCTTGCTTTCGAACGGCTAGGTTGGCTGGAGCTGGGGCCAGAGACGGGAGGCTCACTCTGTCACGCGGCACTCAGGTCTCGAACTGCCGAGCTACCGACCTTCTGGTCTGCAGCTCAGCATCTTAACCTCTGAGCCACCGCGGCCTCTGAGCCTCGAAATGACACCATAGCCTGGTATAATCTGCAGTCTTCTACTGTGCCGCAACACACACACACCCTTTGCTATTTTGATTTAATGTAACATAAAGTTTGAAAAAGTATCTTATACGGATTGCTAGTTTTCTAACATATTGGTTGGTCCTCCATTATTATCCAGTCAGTGTTTGTTTTGTTCATTCTAACAGACCAACAGTAGCCCTGATAGTGCAGACTAGCCTGATCTCGTCAGCACTCAGAAACTATGTAGGGTCGGCCACAGCCTGTACTTGGGTGGGAGACCATCCCCAAGAAACACTGGGGCTGCTATGCAGAGGAAGCCAATGGCAAACCACCTCTGCTCTCCTTTTGCCTTGAAAAACCACTTGGAATTCACTGCCACAGGAAGTGGTGGCGGCTACAAGCATGGGTGGCTTCAAAAGGGAATTAGATAAGCATATGGAGCAGAGGTCCATCGGTGGCTATTAGTCACAAGGTATAGATAGGGACTCTGGGGCAAGGGATGCTCTGTCTTCTTGGTGCTTGGGGGGGGGGTCAACAGTGGGAGGGCTTCTAATGTCCTGGCCCCACTGGTGGACCTCCTGATGGCACTGGTATTTCTGGCCACTGTGTGACACAGAGTGTTGGACTGGATGGGCCTTTGGCCTGATCCAACATTGGCATCTCTTATGTTCTTATGTTACGTTAACCCATGAGGTCGAAAATCATGGGGTTGCCATAAGTCAGTTGCAACTCGATGGCATTTTACCGATCTAATGGACCAAACGCTGCTGCGTTAAGGTTACAAATCTCCCAGAATTACAACAGATCGATTCTCCTGGAGGAAACGGCAGAGAGTAGATTCTATTGGTGCCACATATATTTTAGGCCCGTAAGTCCAACCAACAGCCACCATTGCCCTCCTGCCTCTGTCCCTCAGGTCAACGGCACTGATCATTAGGATATTCAGTCCCTCCCTCCTGCCCAGGCACAAGGAACTCTGGGAGTGATAGTCCTTGACAGAGCATTTCTTCAGGGACGCCCAGTCTCTCTGCCTCTCCACTGCTCGAGCATGCTCTCCTTGCTTTAAAGAAGGGTTCGGGCTCACATTGGTGAGAAAGTATTACAAGTCTTCTGAAATGCCTGCCCTGCTTCAGATCAGGAGCTGGGCCTTTTCTGTGGTAGCCCCAAAGAGATGGGATGCGCTTCCCCTCAGTAGCTCGTATTATTTAGAGTTTTTCCACTATGCTCATGAACACATGAAGCTGCCTTAATGCTGAATCAGACCCTTGGTCCATCAAAGTCACTATTGTCTCCTCAGACTGGCAGCGACTTTTCAGGGACCCAGGCAGAGAAAGGTCTATCACATCACCTACTGCCTAGTCCTTTTTCACCTGGAGGTGCTGGGGATTGAATCTGGGACCTTCTGCATGCCAAACAGGTGCTCTACCAACTGAGCCACAGCCCCTCCCCATAGTTTTAAATTGTTGCTTTACACCATTTTCTTTTAGAGTGCCTTTAGAATTCTGAAGGACACCTTCTGAATGTTTGTATTAAAAGACAAGCTAGGGACCTGTAAAAATCACAGTGGAGGAAAATCCTCTTTCTTCCCACTGGCCCTCACTTTGGCTTTCTTTTCAGGCTTCCCCCTCAGCCCCTTTTCCTCTCTACTAGCCACTGGTTTCTCCTTCCCCCTCTTCCCCCCCCCCTCCAGGCTTTCCCCCCAGGGACAGTAGAAAAGAGTCCAGCAGCACCTTGAAGACTTAACAAAATTTGTGGCAGGGGATGAGCTTTTGGGAGTCAGGGCTCACTTCTTCAGATAAAGAAGAAGTATCTGAAGAAGTGAGCAGTGACCAGTGTTCCCTCTAAGCTGAGTCGGTGTGAGCTAGCTCACCGTTTTTTAGCCTCCAGCTCACACGTTTTTGTCTCAGCTCAGGAAGGATGGCCCCAGAGCAAACTGATTTATGTAGCAGCCGAATCGCTTGCTCACAACTTTAATGCCAGTAGCTCACAAAGTAGAATTTTTGCTCACAAGACTCCACGGCTTAGAGGGAACATTGGCAGTGACTCACGAAAGCTCATCCCCGGCCACAAATTTTGTTAAGTCTTCAAGGTGCTGCTGTATTCTTGCTCTTTTCTACTGCTACAGACGGACTGCCCATCTTGATCCACCCCCAACACAGGCTGTGACTCAGTAGTAGAGTCTCTGCTTTGCATGCCGAAGGCCCCAGGTCCAACCCCCAGCAGCATCTCCAGGTAAAAGGACCAGGCAGCAGTTGATGTGAAAGGCCTCCACCTGAGACCCCGGAGAGCTGCTGCCAGTCTGAGTAGACAATACTGACCTAGACGGACCAATGGCCCATCTTTCACTCCTTCCAATTTCCTTCCCTCTCTTTCCCCCCTAGTCTTTTCTCCCCCTTGTATCTACCTGGCCATTGCAGGGAAGAGGATGCAGGACTAGGTGGACCTTTGGTCCCACCCAGCAGGGCTCTTCTAACGCCCTTAACTTTGAAGGAGAAGATGTGAGCAGTGGCTCACGAAAGCTCATATCCTGCCACAGTTTTTTAAATCTTTTAAGACGCTACTGGACTCTGATCCTTAACTTCGGTCTGTTTTTTTTATATATATAAAGTTTATTTACTTATTTTCCACAATACACTTACAAAGTAACAATACTTAATATACAATATCTTTGGAGAATCTTTACACATTTGTATCTATCCATCAAAAAAAATTAAAAAAATCGGTCTGTTTCTGCATTTGTCCACCAACCACCACCCCTTTTGCCTAGAGTATCCAACAGCGCGTAGAATATAGTGACACAGCAGCTCCTGAATGGAGAGGAGTGACGGCTGAGGCCGGCCCCAGAAGGAGCTTCCGAGCCGCTCAGATCTCAGGCCCCAGAAGGCCTCCCTCCCTCCTTACCCAGCAGGCTGTCCTCTGAGTCCTCCTCTTCCTTGATGTCCACCAACAGCCGCCTCCACTCCCCTTCAGAGGGATCCTGGCCTCCCTCAGAAACACTCCCAGCCGCTTCCTCTAAGGGTGCCTGCAGCAGCAGAGAGGAAACCTGTCAGGGGAGAGACACACAACTGGGGGGGGGGGAGACTGAGGGGCTGGTTCTGTCCCTTTCTCTAAACTTAGCCAGTTTGGTGTAGTCGTTAAGAGCGCAGACTCTAATCTGGGAGAACCAGGTTTGATTCCCCACTTCTCCACTTGCAGCTGCTGTGTGACCTTGGGCAAGCCGTAGTTCTGTCAGAGCTGTTCTTGAAGGAGCCATTCTCTCAGAGCTCTCTCAGCCCCACCTACCTCACAGGGTGTCTGTTGTGGGGAGGGGAAGGGAGTTTGTAAGCCGCTCTGAGGCTCCGAGTGAAGGGCGGGTGTAAATCTTAGCAGTTCCATCGCTACATAAGAGGGACAGATCATGACACAGGATCCTTAAGGAGCATACAGCTTCAAGTGGGGATTGGATAAACCTATGGAGCAGAGGTCCATCAGAGGCTATTAGCCGGAAGGTACAGATGGAACACTCTGTCTGGGGCAAGTGACGCTCTCTGTTCTTGGTGCTTGGGGAGGGACAACATTGGGAGGCCTTCTGGAATTCTGGGCCTGCTGGGGGACCCCTGGTGGCACCTGGGTTTTGGCCACTGTGTGACACAGTGATGGACTGGGGGGGGCCCACTGGCCTGATCCAACACGGCTTCTCTTATGTTATTATCTTTGAGAAGCTGCCTTTTGAGGGGGAGGGTGGTGTTTTAAAACCAAGCAAAGAAAACGGAACTAGGACTCTGCATGATCCACAAGATGACCCATGAAGAAGGAGAGATCCGGCAGGGCAGCTCACAAATGCTGCAGTCTGTTTGTCTGTTTGGTTAAAACCCTCCTCGTAGGGTTGCCAGCTCTGGGTGGGGAAATACCTGGAGACTTGGGGGTGGGTGGGGTGGAGCCTGGGTTGGACCCTCAGCAGGCTACAATGCCAGAGACTCCACCCTCCAAACTGGCCATTTTCTCCAGGGGAACTGATCTCTGTCATCTGGAGAGCAGTAATACTGGGAGATCACCAGGCCTCACCTGGAGGTTGGTAACCCTACCAAGGCCACCAAACTTCCTCCAAAAACGACAGTACAATACAATCTAAGGCCCTGTTCTTTCGGGGCAGGTGGACCCCATCCAAGGAAACGCACCGCCTTCCTCCTTGTCCGAGAGATACTGCTTTTCCCATACCACCTCAGCCTTCTCTGGATTGAGCTTCCAGGGAAGGAGGGCCAAAGACCCTTCACATTTTCCTTCAGAGATCTCAGCTGCCTGTTCTACCGCAGGCTCCCTCTCACTCAGGACCCACCCAGGAGAAGGGCCTCACCTGCTCCTCGACCTCTTGCTGTCTTAAGAGGCACTCCTCAGCCAGGGCCACCGCCTGGGAGCAGCTGTCGGGGCCGCTCTCCCTCACTTGGCTCCGGATCTCCGGAGGGAGGATGCTCAGCAACTGCTCCAGGACCAAGAGCTCCAGGATCTGCTCCTTGCTGTGATTCTCCACTCTCAGCCACCCGCGGCACATTTCCCACAGTCGGATGTAAGCCCCCCTCGGGCCCTCGGCCTCCTGGTAGCAGAAACGCCTGAACTCTTCACGCTGCTTCTCTCTGCTCATCGCGTCCCTTCGCAGAATGGATGCTTTCACCTTCCCATAATCCTCTCTGTCTCCGATATCCAGGCTGATATAGGCCTCCTCAGCTTCTCCACTGAGGGCTGGGAGGAGACGGTTCACTCGCTCTTCCTCAGACCACTGACAGGCTTCGGCCACTTGCTCAAAGGAGGCCAGAAAGGCCTTGGTGTCATGCCAGGGTGAAGATTTCTCTGGCAAGGGAGGGATCCCCCATCGAGACTGAGGAGGCTCCAATGTCCTAAGGAACCCCCGCCACTGGTTTTCCCACTGGGTGAGGGAAAGGGAACCATCCCTCGCCTGCTGAGGGATCAGATCTCCCACTCTCCTCTGAAGGAATTCCCCCATGCTCCCTGGCTGGAAGACTATCGCAGCACTCTGCCCCTCCGTTTTCATATTGGATGATCGCTCAGTGATCTTGTTCCTATCGAAAGCTGTGGACATGAGTTACAGTGTTCTAGACTGGGCTTCCCCTTGGAGAAAAAAAGAAATGTTAAACGGAAAGAAGAGATAAAAGTGTCCTCTAGTTTTTATTGGCCAGATACATCAACTGAGGTAAAACCACAGCAGTATTTATGTTTTGACATACCTCATTCTTTATTATGTGCATCCATTTACATTCTTGTTTAGAATTTAAGAACTTTCCCACCTAATCTGCCCTGTATGAACACACATACAAAATAATCCACTACAGCAGCCATTTGCAAGTGGATTTTGCCATTTCACACAGTGAAATCCAGTTGCAAAGTGCATTGAAAGTGGATTGGAAGTGCATAATTCAGGATTTTGCCATTTCACACAGTGGAATCCAGTTGCAAAGTGCATTGAAAGTGGATTGGAAGTGCATAATTTAGTGTGTGCGAAAGTGCCCTGAAAATCCAGTTGCAAAGTGCATTGGAAGTGGTTTCGAAGTGCGTAATTTAGTGTGTGCAGAAGTGCCCTGAATATTCTGTAGGGCAGCAGAACTGTCACATGAGCAAGGACATTTGCTCTCCACAGGGGACTCCCATGAAGGTGCCCTAGACTGAATCAGACCCCTAGGCCACCCATTCCACTCCTGTCTGCTCTGACTGGTCATGGTTCCCAGAGCCTTTCCTGACCATGTTATTTGGGTTTGGCTTTGGGTAGAAACGCCTGGAGACCTCCACACATGTATCATGTGTATACACACACACATAGAGCTTTCTTCCAAGGTGAGTATCAACCATAATAAAGATAGTTTCAGATTCAAGTTCAGTTGCACTTTAGAGACCAACTATGCTATGCTGGGGATTATTAGGAAGGGTATTGAAAACAGATCAGCCAGTATCATAATGCCCCTATATAAATCAATGGTGAGACCTCATTTGGAATACTGTCTGCAGTTCTGGTCACCACACCTTAAAAAGGATATTATAGCACTGGAAAAAGTGCAGAAAAGGGCAACTCGAATGATAAAGGGGTTGGAACACTTTCCCTATGAGGAAAGTTTAAAGCGCTTAGGGCTCTTTAGCTTGGCGAAACGATGACTGAGGGGCGACATGATCGAGGTTTATAAGATTATGCATGGGAAAGAGCAGGTAGAGAAAGAGGTACTTTTCTCCCTTTCTCACAATACAAGAACTCGTGGGCACTCCATGAAACTGCAGAGCGGTCGGGTTAGAACGGATAAAAGGAAGTACTTCTTCACCCAAAGAGTGATTAACACTTGGAATTCACTGCCACAGGAAGTGGTGGCGGCTACAAGCATGGACTTCTTCAAAAGGGAATTAGATAGGCATATGGAGCAGAGGTCCATCAGTGGCTATTAGCCACAAGGTATAGCTAGGGGCTCTGAGGCAAGTGATGCTCTGTCTTCTTGGTGCTTGGGGGGGTCAACAGTGGGAGGGCTTCTAATGTCCTGGCCCCACTGCTGGACCTCCTGATGGCACTGGTATTTCTGGCCACTGTGTGACACAGAGTGTTGGACTGGATGGGCCTTTGGCCTGATCCAACATTGGCGTCTCTTATGTTCTTATGTTCTTAACTAAATTTCCAGGGTATAAGCTTTTGCGCATCAAAGCTCCCTTCATCAGACAGGAGTAGGAATGGAGTTCTCTGAGTCTTTACATCCCAGTCAGAAGATGAGAGGGATGCTGCAAAGAAGAAACTCAGGATGCAAAGGGACAATGCGCATTGTAAGCAACTTAGTTAAAGCAGAAGTGAAATGCCTGGGTGCAGAAAATTAACATCTGTAGTGAGATAACTTCAGCCCGTGTAGCTGGGGGGGGGGGGGGGAGGTGTCCATTGTTCTGAACCTGGGAATGAACTCACCTCGCATTGTGATCTTCCACTGAGGTTTCTTTGTCTGGTGACTGCCACTCTTATGTCAGCAATGGAATGACCTGGAATGTTCTCCCACTGGTTTTCGAGTGTTGTGGATTTAAATGTCTATGTCTATGTCTATTCTTTTGCATAGTTAGGGACTGACCTGTTTGTCTGATGTAGAGTGGAAGGGCACTCACTGACTACTGGGGAATTACACCACTTTAAGGCTGAAAATGAAGAAACTGAAATTGTTCAAGATTTTGTATTCCTTGGCTCCATCCTTAACCAAAAGGGAGACTGCACCCAAGAAATCAGAAGGGGATTGAGACTGGGGAGGGCAGCCATGAAGGGGCCAGGAAATATTCTTAAGTGTAAGGATATCCCACTGGCAACCAAGATCAAGTTAATTCATGCTATGGCAGTGGTGGCGAACCTATGGCACGGGTGCCAGAGGTGGCACTCAGAGCCCTCTCTGTGGGCACGCATGCCATCGCCCCAGCCAGGCCCAGACCATCATTAAAGTGTCGAATTCTCTGCCAAATAATTTTAAGTAAATGAAAGCATCTGGGATTCCTTTCCTTACTTTGTTTGGATCATCTTAAGTTAATGTATGAGTTGTTTTTTCTAAAGTAAAACCTCAGTATTCAGGTTAAATTGCCATGTTGGCACTTTGCGATAAATAAGTGGGTTTTGGGTCGCAGTTTGGGCACTCGGTCTCTAAAAGGTTCGCCATCTATTCCCTATGACTATCTATAGTTAGGAAGAAAGTGGTGTTGGTCTTGGAGAAGCATTTGACAGATACTGTGGACCGCCAAAAAGACAAATAAGTGGGTTCTAGATCAAATCAAGCCTGAACTCTCTCTCAAAACTAAAATGACTAAACTGGGACTTTCGTACGTTGGTCACATCATGAGAAGACAAGAGGAACTTGAAGAAGACAATAATGCTAGGAAAAGTTGACGGCAGCAGGAAAAGAGGAAGACCCAACGTTGACATAGATTGATTCAATCAAGGAAGCCATGGCCCTCAGTTTGCGAGACCTTAGCAAGGCTCGTTAAAGACAGGAAGTTTTGGAGGTCATTAATTCATAGGGTCAGCATAAGTCAGAAGCAACTTGACAGCACAGAACACACGCAAGTAAAACAGAGACTGCACCAACTAAACACTGTTATATACTAGGGCTCTTCTATTAGCAGTTGCTACTGATCTTGTACTCTAGTTGCAGAAAAACTGCAAGACTAACTGCAGAAACACTGCAAGATTCTTTTACAACTCAGCCAAAACCTGTTGTGTGCTGGACAGAGTATTTTATCTCTCTTATGTACGGGGAGTTTTTCCCTCCACATCATTTTGCTCCATGCAATCATAAAGACAGAATAAATCTTAGCAGTTAAACTCAATGGTTTTGTACTTGGTTTATACCATACAGGACAAATCCTAACCATAGATGGGCATTTACTAGAGCCCGGCTTGATGTGTTACCCTCAGCAGTACTTTATGGTAGATATAACCAGACTCCCATGCACCAGAGAATTTGCTCCTGCCTGTTAGAACAGATGGAGTCGGCCGCCCATATTTTACTCCATTGTCCTATGTATGACGTAGAGAGACAGCAGCTGTTGATACCCCTTCTCTCACGGTTTAAACCCTTGGCTAACTACCTTACATATGCCAAGGAATGCTTGATGAAGTTCTTACTGGCCGATAATTATGATTCTGTCTCACGCAGTGTTGCTAAATATTGTTACTTGGTAATTAAAAAATGTAGAATGTACTGTAACTTGAGCCATTAATGATGGAATTGACTGATTTGACATTTTAGAAATTATGGTTGTAAGGATCCTATGTTGTAGACTCTGTGTTGTACTACTTCGGTTTATTGTGCTGGTCTTATAACTGTTTTTAATAAATGTTTATACCATACAGGACAAACCGTAATTTGATTCTTAACAGAATGCTTTATTTATTTACATATATCTGACTAAATAACAATTGCTATTTATAAGAACTCCAAAACGTATTTTCGTATTATACGTTACAGATTCCCCTGAAGAAGCCTGCTGGTGAGACGCATAGGGAATTTTAACTGAGCGATAAAATATATTTTTACTTTACTTGCACCATCAGCCTTGGTCTTATTTTTTAATCTCTTTGTGACTACTGCGGCCTTTTTATTTCCTCCCTGTCATTGGAAGCCAGGCCTTCCCAGCTGATGGTCTTAGTCACGGAACTGCAACTATTTATTATTTATTTATTTATTTTTCATATTTGTATCCCACCCTCCCCAAAGGCTCAGGGCGGCTCACAAGGGCAAGGTAAAAACGGAGCCATAAATAAAGCATATGGTACATAATAAAAGCATCCAGCATTGTTAAGAACAATGGTGCTCAATCAATTACTAGTATCGTGAGTCCAAGATGAAGCAACTCAGTTCAGATGGTACATCCCATGATATTATGCCTAAACGGAGACGACTTATCAGATCTTCTAAACATTTCCAGGTTCTTCCTCAGGGCCTCATCAGTGCATCCTTTAAGGTCCCGTGACGGTGATGCTATAGTGGGGCGGCGGCTCCTACTCAAAGGCCTGGCGGAAGAGCTCCGTCTTGCAGGCCCTGCGGAACTGCATAAGGTCCCGCAGGGCCCGGATCTCCCCCGGGAGCTCATTCCACCAGGTAGGAGCCGCCACCGAAAAAGCCCTGGCCCTGGCCCCAGCTAACTATGTGAGGAAAGCGCCCCTGGCTCCAGGGGCCCACTCCCTGTGGGGAACGTCCTCCCCCCTGCAGACCCCACTTTCCATCCTGTGGCTCCTTGTATCCAGCTCTGGCCACAGGAGTGGCTTTGAGTCTTCTGGGGCACCATTTTAATTTCTGTACTTGGCATTTTTCTGCTCTCCAAACACAGCCCATGCAAGAAAATCAGAACCACCACAGAGAGCAGGGATGAAAGGGGATTGGGAAGAGGGGATGTGGCAGTCGTGAATACCCCATAGGACTCCTGCACACAGACACCCTAGAAGGGTCCTGCGGTGCCTCCACGCATCTAGGAAGCCTTTGCACACACCCTCCTGCTCCAAAGGAATCCCATTTACCACACTAGGGGGGAAAGCAGAGAGACCCCCTTCCACCCCACACCAGTGGACAGGGGGAACCTTGGCCACCCTAGATGAAATCCCCTTTCCCCACCACTCTGCCCACAGAACTCCAAGTGGGAGTCAATTTGCTTTAAGGGTTGTGCAGGAATTCTCTAAAGGGAAGACTCACAGGGGACAGGAGCCTTCCTGTCTGTCACACTGGGGAGGAGGGTCCTCCGTGGGGCCAGCTTTAACCCCCCCCCCCAAAAAAAAACACACACTTGAATCTGCAGTTACGCCGAAACGACTCGGCACTCGGGCTGTCAAATGACCAGGAGCAAACCCAGCCCGCCCTGCTCCTGTGCTTTTTAACAAGGCACAGCAGCGGGATCTGTTCCTGGCCTGGAGAGAAACCTGCTCCCCTCCTGTCTGCTCCTTGCTGCGGACCCAGCCCCTGTGGCTGGATTCAGAGTTTTGAAAGGGAGAAGGGGCCGGCCTGCTTCGTCCTTCCAGGCCAGGCTCTGCAAGCCGGATCCTGAGTTGCCAACCTCCAGGTGGGGCCTGGAGATCTCCTGGAATCACACCGGATCCCCAGACAACACAGATCAGTTCCCTTGGAGCAAATGGCTGCTTTGGAGGGTGGATTCTATGACATTATACCCTGCTGAGGTCCCTCCCCTCCCTAGACTCCACCTCCACATCTCCAGGAATTTCCCAAACCAGGGCTGGCAGCCGTCCCAAACAGAGACACACACACACCCCATCCCCTGCAGGGCTGCCTATCCTGGGTTCTCCCCCTCCCTGCCCTGCAGCTCTTTACCCTTCTAGGCATCCCCCAGTCCAGCTCTTAGCGGGTTCCTCCAGCGCCTCTGCAAACAACGATGGATCCCAGCCGGCGGAAGGATAAGGGAAAGGGAGGGAAAGACGTTACTATTTCCCCCTTTGCGTCCTGTCTAGCAAGAGCAGCTCGGTCACCTTCTTAACCCCTTACTACTTATTGGAGACAAAGAGAAGAACGTCGCTCTTATTTGGGGGGCGGGGGGATCCAGATTACGGTTGCCAGCCTTCAGATTCTGCTTCAGAGAGCAGAATCGATGCTATACCACAACGAAATCTCTACCCAGATCTAATCTCCCCCATAGACACGATCCTCAAATCTCCAGGGATTTCCCCAAACTGGAGTTGGCAACCCTAAATCTAGTGGCCCTTTAGGGCCTGAGTCTCACGCTTCCTCATGGGTGAGTAGTCATGGTATTAGTAGCAGAACAAAATCTCAGGAGACCAGCAAAATTTTCTAGGGTATGCATCAGCTTTGGTGAAGCAAAGCACACTTCATCAGATACAAATGAGGATGAAGATCGGTTAGAGACCTTATATCCAGACCGTGCATATCTCCTTGCTCTGAGCAAAGCTGTCTACCTTTTGCCTTGGAACGCTGCATCCTGACTCCCACTCACTTTTCCCGGTAAAGCTCCTCCCACCTTTTGACTTGGAAATAAGGGATGATGGAACTTCATGAAAGCTCACCCCAAAGAAATAGAAACGTTTGAGCCCAGTGGCACCTTGAAGACCAACAAGTTTAATTCTGGGTATAAGCTTTCATGCGCATGGACACTTTTTCAGATTCTCTGTGCATGAACACAAAAGCTTATACCCAGGATAATACTTGGTTGGTCTTCAAGGTGCCATTGGACTCAAACTTAGTTCTGTTGCTTCAGACCAACAAGGCTACCCACTCAAATCTATCAGCATGGGAAATTGTATTACTCTTTAAGGTGTGACTGGACTCAAAGCAAGCCACTGGCCAAACTCCTTTCTTCCCCTTTTTTAACAATTTCCCTTCCTTAAATAATGCTTGACGGACAGCGCTGGCTCTTTGGCTTGGAAACAGAGATGAGCACCACATCCCTAGAGTCGAATTTGACTGGCTTTTGAGCAAGGGAAACCTTTACCTTACCTAAACACTAATTTATTTACTTACTGTGTTTATAGAATTAAAGTGATTTACACTCTTTTTTAATGTATCAAGATGCTTATCATTATAGGAGAAAAACAGGGTCAAACATCACTTTGGGGATTAGCCTGAGGAATATGGAGAGGTTGAGTTCCTTTAAAACAATATTGTAAGCTCAGCAAGCTATGGGATGGTTGCCTAGTATACAATACAGCAGGATTAGAAAATGACATAAAAGATAGCTATCACAACCATTCTGCAATCACTCTATTGGCTGTCCATCAGTACAGGGTTCAAATCAAGGTACTGGCTACGGTTACCAACCTCCAGGTGGAGCTGGAGATCACTTAGGATTAGAACTCATCTCTAGGTGACAGAGATCAGTTCCCCTGGGAAAAAATGGCTGCTTTAGAAAGTGAACTCAATGGCATTATACCCCAATGAAGTCCCTCCCCCCCCCAGACTCTGCCCCCCAAATCTCCAGGAATTTCCCAACTGGGAGCTGGCAACCCTAGCTATGACACAGAAATCCCCAATGGCCTGGACCATCATATCCGCAGAACTACCTTTCCTGCTATATTTTGCCAAGACAGGTGAGGTCTGTGTGTGGTCAAAGCTGACACGAAATGAAAGGAAATGGCTTGGGGGGGGTTATGGTATCCCTTGGGGGAGGGAATAGTTTTGCATGTGATTAAATACATTTATGGTGGCTTTTGTGGACTCCCCAGAAAAACAATTGCTTTCATTCCTAGGAATCAATTGCTTTTGTTTGTATTTTGAGTAAAAAATGATATTGTAAACTGGGTTTGCCTGTGTCATTCATAGTCTGTACATCCGGTACCTGGCATTACATTTTATGGCAATCATGGCCCAGCCTGACGAAGTAACATTTATATCAGATCCGGCCCTTGTAACAAATGAGTTTGACACCTCTCCCCTATGGGGTCACCATAAGTCATCTGTGACTTGCTGGCACGCGCGCACACACACACACACACACACACACAAGGCTATACTATAACGGAATGGTTCAGGGAGGTGTTTTGTACAGAGAAAGGAACTGTGGACCATACCACTACGTACAGGATGTATTTATCTGTTTGCTGTATGTATTTTGTCACTGCCTCTTTTTACAAATGTAATACCGTATTTCTGCATTGGGTCTGTGCTCTCCATCATGCCTCTTGTGCTATTCTTATTCAGGTATCTGTAATTATAGTCCTGAAAACCCTACAGGGTCACCATGTCAGCTACAACTTGACAGCACTTCCCAGCACCACCAATTATAGTCGTAGTCCAAATAAAGAGTGGACAGGGGAAGGTGAAATGAGAGAGAGCAGTACCACATTGCCCCATCTGCACTGCCAGAACACCCTCGACATTCCCTTGGACGACTGGTTACAGGAAAAGAAAGTGAGGCCTTCCAATATGAGTTTTGTGTTATTATTTATTCCCACAGCCTGTAGACACCAACTGCTGTACATCAAATGCCCTGATGGGCTTGCCACCTAAGATCCACATTACACATTCACTTTACGGTATGGTTAATGTCCTGTTTGTACCAAGTGGCCGCTTGTATAGATGGTGGTCAATCTTCTTTCCTCCTAGGTTGCACTGTAGTCTTGTCTCCTCTTCTCCAGTCAGACACGATCTGTTCTCGCTTCCTTCTTCAGCCTCTGGCTTAAAATTTGACCCTTCCATTGGTGCAGAGGTTATCCTTGCTTCCATTCTTTGATTTAAGGAGCTTTGTACCAAAGGAGGAGAACATAAGTCTATCCTAAGCTTCCTACACGTCTAACAGAAATAGCAACAGATAGCAAAACAGCACACAGGGCTGGCCCGAGGTATTTCTGCTCCCTAGGCAAGGCCAACTTGTCACACCACCCCCCAGGCAATGCCAACCTCCTGGCGGGGCCGGCAGACCTCCCAGAAACACACCTGGGAGGGGGGCGCTGGGTGCCACAAGCTAGCCTTGCCCCTGCCCAGGTTGGCTTCCCACTCACCCGGCCCGCTGGGGGAGACGCGAGCGAGCAGAGCCCCACCCCAAGCAGTCCCGGGGGGGGAGCGGGGTCTTCCTTCCTTCCTTCCCTTCTGCCACAGCTGGAGCAGGAGAGGGGGGGTGGCCAGACGGACCCACAGAGCTGCAACGACCTGCCTCACAAACTCCTCCTCTCCCCCCACCCCCCG
>NW_015169845.1:156464-171637 GCF_001447785.1 Gekko japonicus | reverse complement strand
ACCAGAGAGGAACCCGAGAAACCTCCGGCCAGTCCCCCGCCACTGCCCTCTCTCGGCCCCACCCGGCCCACCTTACAGGGTGGCTGTTCTTGTCGTGCGGGGGAGGGGGATGTATCCCGGCACGAGCCTCCTCCTCCTCCTCCGCGGCGCCTCCCGGAGCTCACGCTGACCGCCTTCCAGCGGTTCTGGGCACCTCGCAGCTGCCTCTGCACATGCCCAGCTGGTGGCAGTCTCTGGGGGAAGCTGGTAAGAGGCAGTGCTTCTTCCCAGCATGGAACTTCCTGGTGCCCGGGCACTGACTCAGCTGAGTCAGCTTTTTCAGCTGAGGGGAGGCACAAGGCGGGCCCGCCAGCAGTCTCTGAGGGGAAGGCGGGAAGCAGAGCTGCTTCTGGGCGGCGTGTGGGCTTTTGGTGAGGGTGGGGCCAGCCAGTCAGAAGAACTCAGAGGCAGTGGCGACGGTCACCTGGTGGTCAGGGAAGCCACTAGGCTTTTGGTGGGTGCTGGGGGGCTTTGGCGGGGAAGCGGGTCCTTTTTGGCACCCCTAGGGCCAGCCCACGCTCTAGGCGAATGCCTAGTTCGCCTAGCGGGTGAGCCGGCCCTGACAGCTCATGAAACCCATGTGGGATTCATTCCCACCCACACATCCTATTGGGTTAAATGGGGGTGGGTGGGATATTTGACTTGGAAGCACAGAAGTTTTATGCAGTGTTCCCAATCCTCCATGTTTCCCAGTTAAGGGGAGAATGCTGTTCAAACAAATTACAAAGATAATTTTGCTCCAATGGTAACAAGAGAAATTTCACTTACAAAAATACAAGGAAATCGTACAAGACATATTCATGGAGGCACATTTGTGAACAGATTAACTTCAGAAAGGTTGACTTGCTACAGCTCTAAGCCCAGGTAAGAGAGAGAAGAAGAGAGGTCCTATATAAGACAAAAAACAAAACAGAAGGCAAGCAAGGGCAGAAGAGGCTCAACATCTAAGGATGAGAGGGTAGGAGTGGGACCAACTGCCGAGTGTTCCGGAGTGGACTTTCTTAACCCTTTCCCTCCCAGATCCTATTGCATGCAAAGTTACAATATCCAACACATCCCTGTCCCAGAAAGGGTTCCCTGAAGAAGAGGTAAAGATCTGTGCCTATTTCCACCACAGTTCAAGACCCCCCACAAAAACATAAACAACACTCGGGAAAGTACTTGCACAAACATTGTGAACAAGTGAAGAACAGCGAATTCACAAACTAGTCAGACAACAGTCTCCAGGGAAGGGCAGGGGATGAAACAGCAATTGGACTGGATTTGTTAGAGAGACAGAAGGAAAGTTGGTACGTGGAAAAGAGCTAGGAAATTAAACATTTCAGTGGCAATGAACAGCGTGGGATAAAAATCAGGGTAGGGACTATGTAGTTTCAAGTTAATATATTTATTTTATACCTTGCCTTTCTCTCCAGTGGGGAAGAAAAGTGGCTTACAGTGGTTTTCCTCTCCTCCATTCTGTCCTCACAACAACCCGGGGGGGGGGGGGTTAGGCTGAGAGGGCGTGACTGGCCCAAGGTCACCCAGCTGGCTTCCATGGCAGAGTGGGGACTTCTGGTTATGCCAGATTCTAGTCCAGCACTCTAACCACTGCACCAAACTGGCTTGTTAACAGACAAGTGTGTTAGAGGAGCAAGCAGAGGGAAAAGGGGTCCAGAAGTAAAGAGATAATATATTTTTTTTCCCCATTCTTGGCCTCCCCTGCTGATAGCCCTGGCCTTGTGGTCAGCGGCTTGAATCCAACAACATCACTCAGAAGGTTCCATCCAAGCGTCGCTATGGAGGCAACTTTCACCTTGGTTCTCTGTTATTTTTTTTTAATTTTAACTCTCTGAATGTATATATAGTGTCTAAATTTGATGTTGCCTATTACCATGAGGTTTTTAGGTGACCTTGTAAACAGCCCTGAGCCCACTTGTGGGGAGGGCGGGATACAAATGGAAGAAGATACGGGGCTTTTTTTGTAGAAAAAGCCCAGCAGGAACTCATTAGAATAATAGGCCACACCCAACAGCAGAAACCCATTAGCATATTAGGCCACACCCTAACAGTGCAGTTCATTAGCATATTAGGCCATACACCCATGCCTCCCTGATCCTTCAAGGGCCCCCCCGGCCCCCCTGCCTCAGAGTCGCTGGGGGGGGGTCGTCGCTCTCCAGGCCTTCCCTCTGTAGCCACGCACATGCAGAGGTTTTGGCTGTAGTGGGCGTGGCCAATTCTGAAGCCAGCCGGAACTCCGTTCCTGTGTGTTCCTGCTCAAAAATAGCCCTGAGAAGATAAATAAAATAAATAAAAATACATAATATTTAGATAGATAAGCCCTGACCTGGATGACCCCGGCTAGCCCGATCTCGTCAGCTCTTGGAAGCTAAAGCAGGGTTGGCCCTGGTCAGTCCTGGGAGAGGAGACCAAGCCCAGGGTGCCGACACAGAGGCAGGCAACGACAGGACACCTCTGAGTGTTTCTTGCCTTGAAAGCCCTAAATTGGCTGTGGCTCGAATGCAAATTAAAAAGAGACCGAGCAAGAGAATGGAGACATGGGGAAATCAAGAGAAGGCCTTTAACCAGAATATATATTCATATAAACCAGGATATATACCTGGATTTCAGTAAAGCTGCATGCCAAGCGGATGCTCTATCACTGAGCCACAGCCCCTCCTCAAACTCTATTGCACCGTTCATTGGACGTCCCATCCTGTTTATTGTACTTGACTGACACTATGGAATCCGCCTTGAATCTCAAGGAGAAAGGCAGGCTATAAGTAATCTAAATGAATGAATGAATACATAAATAAAATGAATCAAGGTGATTTTTGCCAATCCCCCCCATTGTGGCAGAACTCTGATTCAACAGTGTCCTAAGCAATGCTCCCTCTAAGCTGTGGAGTCTTGTGAGCAAAAATTCTACTTTGTGAGCTACTGGCATTGAAGTTGTGAGTGAGCAATTTGGCTGCTGCATAAATTAGTTTGCTCTGGAGCCATCCTTCCTGAGCTAAGACAAAAATGTGTGAGCTGGAGGCTAAAATACTGTGAGCTAGCTCATGCTAACTCAGCTTAGAGGGAACACCGGTCCTAAGTTATAATGGGGGGGGGGAATCCTGTGAACTGTAACTGCTGATCACCTAACACGGATCAATAAAGTTAGGATTCCCCTACAACTGAACCACATTTTCCCCGCCATCTAATGTTTCAGCCAAGTTTCACACCACAGGCATTCCTATACACCAACCACCCTTATAGTTTTACTCCTGTGTGGATTCTCTGGTGTTTACGGAAACCAGAAAAACTACAGAAACTTTTTTCACACTCGGCGCATTCATATGGTTTCTCTCCTGTGTGGGTTCTCTGGTGCCCAATGAGGGAGGCCCTCTGGCTGAAACTTTTGTCACAGTCTGTGCATTTATGCGGCTTCTCTCGCGTGTGGATTGACTCGTGTCTTAGAAGGTCCGAGGGCTGAGAGAACCATTTCCCACACTGCGAGCACTGGTACGGCTTCTCTCCTGTGTGTAGCTTCTTATGTCGGACTAGGTTTGGAGCATAACCAAACCGTTTCCCGCATTTCAAGCACTCATACGGTTTCTCTCCTGTGTGGGCTCGCCTGTGCGTAATAAGTGACTGTTTATCACAGAAGCTTTTGCCGCAGTCTGAACACTGGTGCGGTCTCTCTCCCGTGTGGGTTCTCTCATGAATGAGAAGGGATCCTTTCCAACTGAAGTTTTTGCCACATTCCGAGCATGTGTACGGTTTCTCCCCTGTGTGTGTTCTTTTGTGCATAATGAGGGATTTCTTATCACACAAGTGTTTGCCACACTCTGAGCACTGATACGGCTTTTCCCCTGAGTGCAGTTTTTTGTGCCTTGCCAGGTTCGGGGCATAGCCAAACCGTTTCCCGCACTCGGAACATTCAAACGGTTTCTCTCCCGTGTGGGCTCTCTGGTGAGTGCTGAGGGAATTTTTGTCACAGAACCCTTTGCCGCAATCTGCACAGGTGTGTGATTTCTCTCCTGTGTGGGATCGCTTGTGTCTCCAAAGGACAGAGCGCTGTGAGAAGCTTTTCCCACACTGCGAGCAACTGTACGGTTTCTCCCCCGTGTGTATCATCTGATGCTTTCTGAGGCATGAGGGGTCACTGAAGCTTTTCCCACACTCAGAGCAGCCGTACAATCTGTTTCCCATGTTGGCCTTTTCACAATTGACAATGTGTATTCTTTGACCGAGTCTCTGCTCACAATCCAAACATTCGTGTGATTCCTGTCCCATGTGGGTTGTCAGGTGCATAATAAGGTGAGATGTGTTAGCGAAGTTTTCCCCACAATGTGTGCATGTGGGCAGCTTCTCTTTACTCGGTGTTTCCTCAGCTACTATGAGTTGTGGTTGACTCTTCTGGATCTCCTCTTGGAAGGCAGTTTTACAGATGCCTCTCTCAGCATCCCTGCAAAGAAAGTTCTGTTTTGTCATCTTCCTCACACGGCTACCCTGGGGACTTTCTGAGCCCTGCCGAATACCAGACTTTTCAGCCGCTTGGGAAAAAGTCCCTTTGGGTCTTCCAAGGAACATTTTACTGATCTCCCCTTGCTCAGGTTGTTCCAGCCGAAAGGTCCTCTTCCACAAATGTTCATCAGCTCCTGGCACAGAAAAAACATATGAGTCATACAAGACAGAACCTTTAAAGAGCTCAGGCTGTGGTATCTCCAGTAGGTGATGTGAAAGACCTCTGCCTGAGACCCTGGAGAGCCACTGCTGGTCTGAGTAGACAGTACTGACTTTGATGGACCAAGAGGTCTGATTTCAGTGTAAGGCAGCTTCATGTGTAGCCAATAAAGTGAAGTGCATCTCTTTTAAAAAAAATCTTATTTTTTAAAATATATCAATATATGATCCTGCCTTATGCCAAGTCAGGTAAGGAGGGATTTCCCTATTGCTGGTGATAATTTAACTCAAGATGCCAAGGATGGAACCTGAAATGTCTGCATGCAAAGGAAGTACTCAACCCTCTGAACTAGGGTCTCTTTCCTACTGAGCTCCTTAAAAGCTTTGTAATTCTGTTGAAAATATTTATACACTGATTTTTAAAGATGAATCCTCTCAGCTGCTTACAATATTAAAATATCAATGAGAGTACATAACATCCTGGGCTCACTAGACAGAGAGTTCCACCAGGTAGGGGCCATGGCTGAAAAGGCCCTGTTCCTAGTAAGATAGCCAGATCACTTTCAGCCCAGGGATCACTGGTTGTCATTGGCTGAGCATAGAGCTCTTTGGGGGATGTACCAGGAGAGGCTGTCCCACAGATGTGCTGGCCCCAGACCATTTAGGGCTTTAAAGGTCAGTACAATACTGGCAGGCAGATCTTCGCGAAGCAACACCATCTTATCTGCAAAAACCTCACAAAAGCCTCGCAGCTAACATCCAATTCACTAACATTTTGGGTCCTCTCAGTTAAGGAGGTTAGTAATCTATTTATTCTAAAGCAGAAGAAGAAGCGATTGGATTTATACCCCACCATTCACCCAGAGTCTCAGAGTGGCTTACAAACTCTCCCTTCCCCTCCCCACAACAGACACCCTGTGAGGTAGGTGGGGCTGAGAAAGCTCTGACTATGGCTTGCCCAAGGTCATCCAGCAGCTGCAAGTGGAGGAGTGGGGAATCAAACCTGGTTCTCCCACATTAGAGTCCGTGCACTTAACCACTACACCAAACTGGCTCTCTAAACAATTGTACCGGGAGTGAGCTTGTGGATGTGATGGAGGCTGCACAGAATTCCTTCTCTGCGGTCTTCACCGCCACCTCATAGGCTTTCATAAGCATCCTATAAGATGTTCTTGCTGCTTCATCATAAGATCATCTCCAAACTCACGCTAGCCCTCTCAGCTTCTGGTTCATCCAGGGGCAGAGAGGACGTTGGGGTGTGTGTGGCAATTTCGTCAATGGCTTCAGAGAAACAGAGATTCTAGTCTATCAGCTCATCTAATGAGTCACCAGGGGGCATCGGATCCCAGGGAGCATTCTGGAACCCAAATGGGCCCATAAGTCTCTGCGGGCCAGCCTAAATCAGCTTGTCCCCTATGCAGGTGGGGGATGGGATGCTCAAATGGGCCTTCAGGGCAACATGATCTGACCATGATGCGTCTTCTTTAGTTATCCGATCTACATCAACTCCTGCACCAAAGATCAGATCCGATGTGTGGCCTGATTGGTGTGAGAGACCTGATACAATCTGGGAGAATCCCAGCGTTGCCATGGAGAACACCAGGTCCTTGGTTTGTGTCGCTGCGACCTTGTCAGCATGGGCGCTGAAGTCTCCCAAGACAAGACTGTTGGTCTTAAAGGTGCCACTGGTCTCAAACTTTGTTCTGCTACTTCAAACCAACACAGCTACTCACCTGAAAGTTTTATTCAGACAGGGATCAGAGAGTCAGTGGGGTGTAGCAGTCAAGAGTGTTGAACTAGGATCTGGGAGATCTGGGTTCGAATCCCTACTCTGCTATGGAAGCTTGCTGGGGGATCTGGGGCCAGTTGCACAGGCTTAGCCTCACTTACCTCTCAGGGTTGTCGTGAGGACAAAACAGCGGAGAACAATCTAACCTGCTTTGGATCCCCACTGAGGAGAAAGGTGGGTATAAATGAAGTAAAAAAAAAAATCACACCTCATTAAAAGCCCAAATAAAAAACAACTCTCACCTAGTTCTTAAAAGCCATAACAGATGGCACTAGGCGGATAGACAAGGAGGAGTTCCTCAGATGGGGTGTTCAGGAAGGCCCCATACGTGGTAGACAGCCACCTTGCCTCCCAAGATGGGGGACCCCAAACCAGGACCCCTAATGCGAATCGTAACAATTGGGTATGGGAGCAGGTGATCACTTCAGATACTCTGGCCACAGGTGGTTTAGGATTCAGGCCCTAACTCTTACCCAGAATTCTCTCCTCCACATCACCCTCTGGCTTGGTTTCCATGGAGAACTGTGTCTTCATGACATCAGACAGATCCTGCTCAGATTTAGGGGAATGAACAGTCACTTCCTCCACAGGCCCCAGTATCTGAAACACAAAGGAAAAAGAGTCCTCAGGCGCAGTCGGGACTGGATTGCCTGCTCCATTCCCCAAAGGCAGGGCCTGTAATGATAATATTTACAAAGCCCTTTTGAACATTCAAAACATGTAATATTTGTTGGAGTGATCATGCGTTGACATTGGGAGGCCCTACATCATTCTAAGTGTGTATAAGCGTTATGTCCTTGAATAGGATGCCTCTCTTTGTCTTCACCTGGGAGCTGCCCTCTGACTCCTCCTCTCCCTCTCTTCACATGGCCTTCCATGGAGACAGATGTCTCTGCAGGTCTCTCTTGTAGAGACAAGGCCCTCATACTCCCACGCACATGATGCTGGACAAACTGGCCATTCGTGATAGGAAAAGTACCCTTTAGATTAGCTTTCTCCCTCTCTTTTTGACGGCAACCTGAATGTGAACTGAATCTACTTGAATAAATGTAAATTTGCCTTTATTGCAATATACTTCTTGGGGGATTATTTACTGCACGCAGTGTCAAGCTTCTATGACTGTGCAAAAACTCAGCTATGTTAACTAAATTTCCCAGCAATCTTACATTAGGAAACCTTGGAACGAGCCAACAAGATGGGCTGTTGTGGCTGAATATTTCAGCTGTTATTCAGCAGATCAGAGGCTGATGTTTAACTATGATCACTTACAACCGGGTTGCTTACCTAAGATAAAATTAATTAATTACCATTTCCAGAAATCTTACATTTAAGGACATAAGAAGAGCCTTGCTAGATGAGACCACTGGTCCATCTAGTCCAGCCTCCCGTCTCACACAGTGGCCAACCAGTTCCTCTGGGCATAGAGGCTGAGGCCTTCGCCTGATGTTGCCTCCTGGCTCTGGGATTCAGAAGTTTAGTACCTCTGAATGTGGAGGTTCCCCTCAGCCACCATAGCTGGTAGCCACTGATAGACAAGGATTTATGAATCCATGAATCTATCTAATCCCCTTTTAAAGAACAACAAAAGGAGCTAGAAACTTCCATAAAATAAATGAAAGCTGACAATTCAGAGAACCTTACACACAGATCAGTATAACATTACATAACATTAAAATGCTTTTACAATATGTAATGACTGATTTACCCCACCCCACCCCAAAAAAACCTGACAAAGCCCCCCAGTGGTGCTCCAGGGAGGGATGGCCATTGCAAGGGACTGGGGCAGGGAAAATGCAGGAAGACTAGGGCTGCTAAACCCTGGTGGAGACAGGGTATCAGCCATCCTCAAGGCCCTGTTGCCTGTTGCTGCTGGAAGCAGGAGGAGGAGCAAAAGTAAAAAGAAAAATAAGGCCTCATCTACTTATAGGAAGTTCTTCCATAGATTTCCTGGCAATTCCTAGAGCTACTCAGAAGTGATAAAGGGTAGCTCTAGGAATTGCCAGAAACTGTATGGTAAGAACTGGTTTTACCATAGCGTTTCCAGTAATTTCTAGATTCCTTGTCTGTCCCCCCTGGGCATGGCTCAGTGGTTAAACATCAGCTTGGCATGCAGAAGGACTCAGGTTCAATCCCCGACATCTCCTGTTAACATGATCAAGTAGTTGGTGACATGAAAGACCTCCCTCTGAGTCCCTGGAGAGCCACTGCCAGTCTGAGTAGACAATACTGGCCTTGATGGACCAAGGGTCTGATTCAGTATAAGGCAGCTTCATGTGTTCATGTGAAAACCAAATACACACATCATCTCAATTCATTATGAGAACCAAGAATGGAACCTCCATGTACAGTGGCAATATACCTTTGCCCTACCAGACACTGAGGGCCAAGAATGGGGGGTTGGTACCCTCATACCTTGCCTGTAGGCTTTTTGGCTAGTCACCTCCTGAAACGAGATGTTGGGTAGAGGAATCTTTATAGCAATCCCACAGGTCTTTTCTTCCAAGCGCCCAAAAGGCTGGGCCAAGTAATTTTCTCCCTTACCCCACTCCTTTCTGAAGAGGACCCAAACATCAGGGAGGGGCTGAGGCTCAGTGGTAGGACATCTGCTAGGCATGCAGACGGTCCCAGGCCCAATCCCTGGCATCTCCAGTTAAAAGAACTGGCCAGTAGATGATGTGAAAGACCTCTGCCTGAGGCCCTGGAGAGCTGCTGCCTGTCTGAGTAGTCAATATTGACTTTAACGGACCAAGGGTCTGATTAATTATAAGGCAGCTTCCTATTTGTTCAATAGGGTTACCAGCTGCTGATCAGCTGGCCGACAGGGAAGACTTATCAGGAAAAAGAGGAAGGCCCAGACCATGTCTTTGCACAGGAAGTGACATAATCATGTCAGTAATGTCGGGGTGATGCTCTGGTATTTGGGCACAAACTCTATGGTAGAAGCTGTTTTTACCATAGAGTTTTTGCCCAAATACCTGTGTTGCTCAGATGTCACTGGCATGATGATATCATTTCCTGTGCAATTCCAGTGACATGGCCTGGGCTTTCCTCTTTCTCCTGGTAAGTCTCCCTCACCCCCTGCCGGTTGGCAGGAGAGAGAAAATGGCTGCTTTGAAGGGGGGACTCTGTGCATTAGGACCTCTTGAGATTGCTCCTCTCCCTAAACCGCGGCCTCCCCAGACCCCACCCCCAAAATCTCCAGGTATTTCCCAACACTAGTCAGGCAACCCCCACTTTCCTACATTCGCAACACAATGGCCATCCTTTCCCCCTCAGGACCTCTCTCACCTCCTCCTCCTGTTTTTCATCTTCTTCCTGCCTTAGCAAGAAACCCTCGACCAGGGCCACCGCCTGGGTGCAGGTCTCTGGATTACATTCCCTGACCCAGCTCTGCGTTTCCTGGGGCAAGATAACCACAAATTGCTCGAGGATCAGGAGCTCCAGAATTCTCTCCTTGGTGTGCTGCTCAGGCTTCAGCCACTGATGGCAAAGCTCCCGGAGCTGCCCACAGACCTCTCGGGGACTCTCCATCTCCTGGTAGCGGAACTGCCTGAACCGCTGGCGTTGCGTCTCCAGGTTGCCCTCTTCCTCTTCCAAAATCTCTCCCTTCACTTCCACAGAAGAAATGAGGCCTTCTTGGGCTTCTTCAGGGAGTCCTGGTAAAATTTGGGCTGCAGGCGCTCCTTTAAGCCGTCGTTTGGCACAAGTTACTCCCTTGAAAGATACCAGGAAGTCCTGGGTGTCCTCCTCCGACCAGGCCGGAGCTGACTGGTGGCACTCTCGTCCCGAGTGTGGAAGCTGCATAGTCTTCAGGAACTCCCGCCACTGGGATTCCCACTGCTGCAGCCCCCCCTCTTGCTTGATGGGCTGTGGGGCAGACCCAGGCAGAAACTCCTGGATGGTTCCCACCTGGGCAACATGAGGGTCCTTTCCTTCTACTTTCAGTGACTCCTCTGATTTGGGCCCTGAAGAGACCCGGCCCTCCATTTTTTATTCCTAGCAGCAGCTTCTGGATTAGAAAAGAAATCCCAATTAAAAGAGAAACAAGGGCTCCAGTCACACGGGCAGGAAAATGCGGGGGGGAAGCGTAGCTGTTAGCCCCGGGGCAAAATAAGGCGCGGTTGCGCGATCAGACGTCTCCTGGAGGTCCCGTAAAGGTCCCGTGTATAGGGGGGAGGTGCCGATCACATGACCATGCGGCAAAGAAGCGGCTGAAACGGACTACATGTCCCAGAAGGGCACTCGGTGGGAGAAGGGAGAAAGGGACGTGGCCAAGGGGTGGGGAAGAAGGAGCTTGAGTCCTGACAATGAAACCGAAAGGCAAGTCTCCCGGAGGGGGGGGGGTCGCTGCTCTGGGCGACTCTGAGCTGCCTTCTGTGCGGCTCCTGGGGACGGTTGGACAAGCGGTTGCCTCTTCACCTTCCTCCAGGGCAAACGGGTTTTTCCCCCTGTACACTGAAGTATGCGCATGCTCCGTTGGGTGCTTGTGCGCATCCATGGAGACTTGGGGGGGGAAAGCTTTTTGCGAGGGGACATGGGCGGGCGCCGGAAGCCACCAGAAACGCGATCAGATGCCTGCCCTTGCCCCGCGGTTTCCGGAAACTAGTACCTCCGAGGTACTAGTTTTTTGCTGCGCGTCTTCGGCGGGAAGCCTCGGGTGACCCACGGGAGCGCTACGCTTCCCAGATGTGCCGGTGAGATAACGCCCGGAAAATCCACCTATCTTCCATCTCTGTAGTGTGGCTAATGTTCCAAGACTACTTTTAATATATATGTATTATAGCTCTTTTAAGACATTTGTTGTAAATTCAGAGGTGAGGGGCCTGTGGCTGCTAAGGCCAGGGCCTGCATTGTTGTGAAATAGGGTTTCCAGGTACCCCCGTCCACCAGTGGAGGATGGGGGGAGGTAAAGTTGCCAGATCTAGGTTGAGAAACCCCTGGAAATTTGGGCATGGAGCCTGAGGAGGACAGGGACCTCAGTGGGGTACACTACCACAGAATGTCAGGAACCAAAAGCTTGAGCGACTAGAAAATAAAATAAAATATAAATATGTATTACACAGTGCACAGAATCTTAGTATTAAAAATGTCCCACACAGGATACCACTAAACACTCCGGTCATAATATACAGCAACAAGGTGAAGTTGCACTTCCAACAACAAAGAATCAAAACAATGGCAACACGTGTATTTTAACCAAAGGACCCAAAGAACATGTTTCAGCCCAAAGGAACTTCTTTAGACACAAAACTGTAACAATGTCATTATAAAATATAGAACATTTTTTCAGGTGTGGTTGGTAGTGTATGAGTTCTGAAATTAATAAAAGATACTGATGTAATAAAATCATATACTGCCTTATCTCAAAAAGAATGTTTTTAAAAAATATATTCATACAGAATGGTAGCTACTTACACTAAAAAAGTGAAGCTCCTAGCAATGGTCTTCTTAAGTCAATTCTGTATATACTGAGGAGCCTTCAGTCCATTGGAACCACCATTCTATAAATGAAATCAATGGCATAACATGAATGCATAGCTGGATTAAAATATTAAGTAACATTGCATATGCTCCAATAAAAGTATTTCTAGAAGTTTGCACATACAGTTCTGTTCTGGGCCATAATTCAGTTCCCAGAGTGTGTTCATGTGTGAAACAGATGCCAGATGTTAAAAGAAGGTGTAATATAGGTGCAATCCTAACCAATTATGCAATGCAGCTTCAAATGTTAGAAGGGAGGGCTAGAGAAGGGAAGGGAGGGGAGGGGAAAACATAGAAGGAGGGGGAGGGAGAGAGGGGTATCTAACTGTCTGAATGGTCGAAGATGGTGGTGGGGGAATTGTATATAACATTATGGGTGATGAAACATAAAGAGCATATAAAAAACCAGAACTAACATAACCAGTCAATCTCTTCATTTAATCCATGTGGCGACAGGGTGCCCAAAGTGGAAATCCAGAAAGTTTCTTTTCAGTAGAAGCTGGTGTGGAGGAGCTGAAACTTGTTTTTTTTTTTCTTTTGGCTTTTTCTAGTACAATACCAGAGACTCCACCCTCTAAAGCATTGATTTTCTCCAGGGGTACTGATCTCTGTAGTCTGGGGATGAGTCGTAATTCCAGGGGGCCCCTTAGGTCCCACCTGGAGCCTGGCTTCCCTATTTTCAAGCCTTGATTAGGAACTGAATTCCCTGTTACCTTTCCTACCTGGCACTGTTGTGGCATCAGTTAAGAATGGTTTTAAGGGCTCAGGCTTTTCAGAGGGCTGTGGTGGGAAGTACCGTCAAGTCCCATCTAACATACGGCAAGTCCCAACTAACATATGGTTTTCAAGACAAGAGGTTATGCCAATAAAAGTTATTGGAATTGGAATTTCAAGGCAAGAGAGGAACAGAGGTGGCTTGCCACTGCCTGCCTCTGCATATCAACTTTGGGCTTCCTGGGTGGTTTCCCATCCAAGTACTAACCATGGCCAACCCGGCTTAGATTCCAAGATCAGACTAGCCTGAGGCACCCAGGGCATGGCAAGTGGTTAGCTGACCGAATTAATTAATTAATTGGACTATCCCTGTTGCATTATTTTAAATGTACCCTGGCCTGAGTCGCCGCAAGAAAGGTAGACTAGAAATGAAGCACACAAATAAATATTTGCTGTCAACCCTGACCAGCACTGCTGATTTGCTTGTTCTCCCCATCTCCGTTTTATCCTCACAACGACACCCCCCCGTGAGGCCAAGAAAGAGGGTGACCTGGGGAGCTTCCGTGGCAGAGCGGGGTGTGTGTGTGTGTGTGGAGGAGGGGAGAATCATGTTCTGAGCCACTTTGCGTTCCTTTCAGGCAGAAAAAGCAGGGTATAAATACCTAGGATAAAATTAATCAATTAAAATTTCCAGAAATCTTACATATAAGAATATAAAAAGGGCCTTGCTAGATGAGACCAGTGGTCCATTGAGTCCAGCATCCTGTCTCACACAGTAGCCACCCAGTTCCTCTGGAGGGCCAACAACAGGCCATAGAGGCCGAGGCCTTCCCCTGAGGTTGCCTCTTGGCACTGGGAGTCAGAGGTTCACTGCCTCTGATTGTGGAGGTTCCCTTTAGTCACCATGGCCGGTAGACTTATTCTCCATTAATCATTTCTAACCGCTAGCAGGGGTCCTTTCGTAGAAAAGAGGTGCAGGAGCTCATTAGCATAACTTATTTGCATATGCCACACCCCCTGTCATCACCAGAAGCGTGTCAGAAGGCAACACCCACCGCTCAGGCTCCACTGGACTGTTTTGGATTGCTAGCTTTTTTTTTGGGGGGGACGTGCAAATTTGTCCTTGCAGAGGAGGGAGAGCTTGTACCTGAATAAAACTTGGTCTTAAAGGCGCCACTGGAGTGTTTTGGACCGGGGGGCAGGGGGGGGCTCTCCAACTTACCTGGCTGCTTCTTGCTCTGACTGAGGGCTGTGGGAGCAGGGGGTGGGGCTTGTTGCATGTGCCCACCCCTTGGGCTCTTTACTGCCAGAGCTCCGCTCGTGTGCGCTCCGGCAGGAAATGACCCCTGACCACTAGTATGAGAAACGGGGGGGAGGGGGGAATCATGCCACCCAAGTCAGTCAACAGAACCAAAATCAAACGGGCCTGAATGAAGCCTCATCTGGCACTGTCAGGGTTCGACAGTCAGATCACACCACACAGCGCTTCACAAGAAGAATTCTGTTTATTGGTAGTTCATAACTATGACACGTGAACTTCTTTTGTCAGGAATGGCCCAAAGCAGCAGGGCACCCTGAATTACACTAGTTTCAAAACACTCCCGTTACAAGCAGAAGCCAATAAGCGCTGTGCGCGTGCGCGCAGAAAAGAGAGCGGGTAAAACAGAGCCCTTTGTTCCCAGCTAGTCAGGAGCAGCTGGAATACCCAAGGTCAGAAAAGCAAAAGCAGTTAACAATCCAGACAGCAGACATCGTTAGTGTACCAGGCAGAGGAGAGGAGGATCTCCCCCCCCACCACATATTCCAAAGAATGGCAGTGTTAACTGACAGGCACTTGAAAGATTGAACACTTCTTGGCCTCTATCCTGGGGACACATGCGCACACACACCAGAAAGGCCCAAAAACAAAGAACAACCTATTTAAAATTCGTTTCAGACGGCAGCCATGCCAGGTCTCCAGCAGAACAGTTAAACTCGAGTCCAGGAGCAAGTTAGAGGCCAAGAAGATTTCCAGGGTAGAAGCTTTTGAGAGCCCATTCCTAGTTGTGTCTGCCGAAGGGGGCATTGACTCTCAAAATATTCTACCCTGAAAATAAGAACATAAGAACATAAGAGACGCCAATGTTGGATCAGGCCAAAGGCCCATCCAGTCCAACACTGTGTCACACAGTGGCCAAAAGTAGCAGGTGCCATCAGGAGGTCCACCAGTGGGGCCAGGACATTAGGAGCCCTCCCACTGTTGATCCCCCCCAAGCACCAAGAAGACAGAGCATCACTTGCCCCAGAGCCCCTATCTATACCTTGTGGCTAATAGCCACTGATGGACCTCTGCTCCATATGCCTATCTAATTCCCTCTTGAAGCCGTCCATGCTTGTAGCCGCCACCACTTCCTGTGGCAGTGAATTCCAAGTGTTAATCACTCTTTGGGTGAAGAAGTACTTCCTTTTATCCATTCTAACTAGGGTTACCAAATGTGCCCGGGGGGCGGGTAACCCCCCG
>NW_015169845.1:149345-156209 GCF_001447785.1 Gekko japonicus | reverse complement strand
TCCCTACCTGCTCTATCCCATGCATATCAATCTTCTTGACCTCTAAGATGCTCCTGGACTCAACTCTTAAGTGTTCTATTGAGAGCCAGTTTGGTGTAGTGATTAGGAGCAGGGACTCTAATCTGGGAGAACCGGGTTTGAATCTCCATTCCTCCACATGCAGCTGCTGGTGTGACCTTGGGTCAAAGAAGAAAAAAGGGGGAAAAGACTGAACCTAAACCTAGGATTCAGAACCTAAAAAGGTTAGTCAAGAATAGAAGAGGGCCAACTCTAAAAATCTAATTATAAAACATACAAAAATATACATGTATATTCACACACAAATTCACTTCAAAAACTCCACGCTGTCATCCTCCAATCACAGCACACTCGTCTCCCTCTATCACTCTACTCTTCTAGCACTGCACTCCAACCAAACATTTAAAGACACACACACACTAAAACAAGGAATCACTACAGGCTCTCTCTGCCCCCCCCCCTCACAGGGTCTCTGTTGTGGAGAGAGGAAGGGAAAAGAGATTGTAAACCACTCTGAGACTCCTTCAGGTAGTGAAAGGCGGGATATAAATCCAATCTCTTCTTCTTCTCAAATTACATTTGAGAAAACACTCATAGCAGCTCTGAGGGACAATAACAATCCATGTTTAAAATATGTGGTTATGGCATAATGCCTGATCTGAAACACTAAGCTTGGATGCTTGTGCACCAGGGAAGAAAGAAGACGATCCCATATTGCAGTTAGAAAAGGACAACAATACTTACACCAGAACAGTTGTAGCTTCAATGGCTATTTGGCCACAATGGCCAAAGACAACCAGTTGCCATCATGATGAGGTCCCACTCTGGCATCACAAACACTAAGGTTCTTCTCTTATTTCCTTGGTGGCTTGAGATCTACAGCAACATTATGACTTCTCTTCCCTGCTGAAGAACCACATGGAGAAACCTCAGATCATGAGGGAGTAGACTGCTCGAAAACATTTCTCCATATTCGATCAGATTTAAGGGTCACCCAATGTAGCTGTCCTAGTGAGGTGAAAATTTGCTCCCCAATCTGACCCTGGATGACTCAGCCCTCACTAATAGGGGTCCCGCAAAGGGGGCACAATGGTGTCTCTGTGTACGGAGTGCATAGACGCCCGCACCCATGAAACTGCCTTCTGCTGAATCATGTCATTGGTCAATCAAGGCCAGTATTGTCTACTCGGACTGGCAGCCACTCTTTGTGGTCTTTCTCATCACTTACTGCTTGGCTTATTTAACTGGGTATGCTGGGGATTTGAACCTGAGACCTTCTGCATGCAAAGCAGAGGCTCTTCCATGGAGCCACAGCCCCTCTCCAAATATATCCAACACTTCAGGGAGCTTGCTCAATAAGAGTCCCTCTCCACAAAAAGCATGTGCTTTATCACCTAGTGGGAAGAGAGTCCATGGAACTAGAGAAAGTGATGGGGGGAAGACAATAATCCCTTGTGGGCCAGATTGGGTCCTGAGGGAGAAAGTGCCTATTGCCACTTTACAAACACTAACTTGGAAAAATAATACATTTTTGTAGATCTTGGGAAGCATACTTAGTGTCACAAATCAGGGCTGATGGGAAGGTATCAGGGAGATACCTGCAGGGGAAGAGGAGATCCCATTAACGCAGATGCCAAGATTGCACAAAATTGCAATACAGTTGTTGCAGAAGAAAAGAATTAGTATGAAAGATGAGAGCCAAAACAGGAGCTGGGTGGAATGACATCATGGAGAGTAGAAAAGACCAAGAGTCCAGTAGCACCTTAAAGACTAACAATGTTGGACAATGTGGAAATCTTATTTGAAAGTTTATATGTTGGTTTTATTGTGTTATTTCAAAATGTTTCATCTTCACATCTGTATTTGTGTATTTCTAATAAAATAAAAATTATTATTTAAAAAAGGTGTGATATGCAGAGGGGTAGTAGGCGTGGAGAAATCCGCACTGGTAATGAGAAAGGAAGCCTAGGTCTTGATTCAGTCCAGGAGGTTTCCTGTCTCATTACCAATGCTGATTTCTCCATGACTCCTACCCCTCGGCATATCACACTAATCCTATTGCGCATGCAATTGTCATTCGCCTGCTATTGCCATTCAGCATCTGAAATCACTCCACTCTCCAAGACATAAGGACAGATGGACTCGTATTCTAACCATATCCGAATATGTGAGAAGTGAGTCAGGAAAGCTCATCCCCTGCCACAAATTTTGTTAGTCTTTAAGGTGCTGCTGGACTCTGGCTCTTTTCCATCACTACAGACAGGCTAACAGGGCTACCCACCTTGATCTGTCGTCATGGGAACGAATGATAAGGGGGCGGACAATGACAGGGAGGCTTAGAAGTAACAGAAAGGAGGTCCAAGTTAAAACTGGGCACAGGGGCGCTCTGGGGAAACAGACCAATCACTCAAGGGCGGGCAAGGCTTTTGCTTCAGTCATCCCCCCAGGCACTCTAAGCGTCTGGAATTGGCGTCTAAAACGGCATGGACGTCTCTGCCTGCAAAGATCTGTCAGCGGCTCTTCCCTGGCACACGGGTGGCGCGCTCTCTTTGTTTTGCGCATGGCTGCGTCCCGATCACTCAATGTTCTCTCCTGCCACTCTGCGCGGCAGCATTTCTTGACCCTATTGTTGATCGGGAGGGAGGGGAGGGACAGGGCGCAGAGATCAGCCGCAGGATTGAGGGCAGGAAGCGTTGCGGTGGGCGAGGGGGGGGGGCATCCCAGGCCAGCAGCCACCCGTGTCCTGCTGGCTGGCTTGTTCTCGTTTTCCTCTCCCCGCCTCATTAAACCCTCTTTGCTCACCTCCTCTTCGGCCCACACAGTCCGTCGGGTCGGGGCTGTCTCTCCTTTGCAATCTGCGATCCGAACGACTGGCCAAAGAAGGCTCCTCTACCCAAGCCCCGCTACATGGGGAGGGACAGGAAAAAACAGGCAGAGCGATACAAATTCCCCGGCCTTTCTAGGAATCAGATCTCTTAACACAGGAAAGGGACGCGGTGAATGTTTACCTTGGGTGCAGAGGGGCCGGCTGTTGCTTTTTGCATGCATTGGGGGTTTGTTTGTTTGTTTTTGTCTCTGAAGCCTCAGCCACGCTCTTGGGTGGGGCTGGGAGGAGGGATTTATGAGAGGGAACCGCGACGCTTGAAGGGGTGGGGTGGCTCAGGTAGGGTTGCCAACCTCCCAGTGGGGACTGCAAATCCCCCAGAATTCGAACGGATCCCCCGGCGACAGAAATGGCTACTTGACAGTAGGGTTGCCAACCTCCAGGTGGAGCCTGGGGATCTCCCGCTTTTACAACTGATTTCCAGCTGACAAGAGATCAGCTCCCCTGGAGAAAATGGCTGCTTTGAAGGGTGGACTCTGCGGCATCGAGGCCCCTCCCCTCCCCAAACCCTGCCTTCTCCCAGATCCACCCCCAAAGTCTCCAGGTATTTTCCAACCCAGACCTGGCAACCCTACTCTCCACCCACAAAATCTTCAGGTATTTTCTGCTCAGGAGTTGGCAACCATAGGCAGCTGGCCAGAGATGCTGCAAGTCAGAGGCCGTGGACATAGGGTTGCCAGGTGCCCCCTGGCCATTGGCAGGGATGGGAGTGTTGCCAGCTGCAGGATCAGGTTGACAAACACCTGGAGATTAGGGTATGTACTACAAGAAAGAAAAAAATGGGGGTGGAGACTTCCCTCTAAGCTGTGGAGTCCTGTGAGCAAAACTACTACTTTGTGAGCTACTGGCATTAAAGCTGTGAGCAAGCAATCTGGCTATTGCATAAATCAGTTTGCTCTGGAGCCCTCCTTCCTGAGCTAAGACAAAAATCTGTGAGGTGGAGGCTAAAAAACTGTGAGCTAGCTCACACCAACTCATCTTAGAGGGAACACTGGACTTAACCCAAAAGAACTGAATCAAAAACCAAAAAGGTTAACTGCAATGTAGAGTCAATAATTAAAAACTATATGTAAAACCTAAATATGATCAGAAATACATTATTTATTATCAAATGGTTCAAAACGTTTATGGGCCCCACTATGGCTTCATTACAGCATAAAAACACGACATTTACAAAAGGGAACTATTGCGACCTGATGCATTTCGGCCCAAATTGGTCTTCTTCAGTGGTCAACAGTGTCTGTACATAAAGGCTCATGACATGATACAATAGTAAAAAACAACACTAAAGCCAAGATCATATCACCCGCAAAGGCTTTTAAAGAGCCAAACAGAGAGGGTTTACTTTCCTGAAAGACCAAACAGGCATAATCTAACAAAGCTTGATACATAATATAGCACAATGACAGAAATCCTGATCCAAAAACTGCAACAATGAGGCGCCTTCTGATGCACCAGGCCCACCCTTCAGTGTCTCTTGACCAAGGATAGTGATGTAGCTCCATTCTCTTTTGATTTCTTTCTGGCTTTTTGATTTCCTTTCCTCTTCCTCTTTGTAGCCGATTGAGTAAGGGTATTTTTCCACAGTCAGAAAGACCCAAGCGAAGGGGAAGAGAATGGAAGAGGAGGACCCAGAGGGACCTGGAATAGGCAAGAGATCAAGGAAAAGTCACCATCCCACCCAGGCTGGGAGTGGTGTTGAATCCTGGGAAAAAGCTGGGCCAGAAATCCTCAATCGGGACACAGTGACTGCAGACATATGCAACCGATGTTTCCTGCAGTTCTGCTACTATGAGGCCGACCCTCATAGCCTAACGGCATACCCACGGTACCTCCATGGGACATGTGATCGGGCTGCCGCACGTTACTTTACTTTGCTCCGGGGCGAACAGCCACACCTCTCCCCCACGTTATCTGGCCCTTGTTGGACTCTTTTGCTTCACCTTGAGAGAAGCCTAGATTTGAGATTCTTAATTGTGTGTAGGTGATGGAGAGTGTAGATCAGCTGTTATGCTGGGAGAAGCCTTTGGAAGTCAGGATGTGGTGTCGGTCTTTGAGTACTTTCCTACCGCAGGCAACGCTATAATCCCAATATCCTTATGGCTTCATGCCTGACCCAGAAACTTCAGCTGATCCAGAATGTGGCAGTGAGAGTCCTGATGGGAAGGCCATGGACAGCAGGCTGGAAAATTCCAGAGATTTGGGGAATGAAGCTTGGGGAACACAAGAGCCTATGCAGGGATGTGATATCATAGAGTCCACCCTCCAAAGCTGTCATTTTCTGCATGTGCCAGACGAATCTCTGTCTTGAAAAAGAGCAGTTTCTGTCAAGATCTCTCTCAGCCCCACCTACCTCACAGGGTGTCTGTTGTGGGGAGGGGAAGGGAAAGGAGTTTGTAAGCTGCTCTGAGACACCTTTGGGTAGTGAAGGGTGGGGTATAAATCCAATCTCCTCCTCCTCCTCCTCTTCTTCTTCTTCTTGGATTTCATGCTGGAGAACTATGGGAATGTGGCCTCTCTGGGTAAGGATCTTCCATAGGTGCCAATTGCTGCCATTGGGATGATGCATGAATCAAAATATTGAAAAGCAGAGTGTGGCTGTGAGGCCTGCCCAACTATTTGCCCCCTACTGGGGGCCTCCAGGACTTGGGGATGGCAGTGAAAGCGAAGTTCAGCATGGCTGGAGAGAGTGACCGAAGCCCCCTGGCTGATCCAGGGGCAACTGAGGCCAGTGCTGTGGCCCTCACCCAAGCCAGTGAGGGTGTCCTGGCCTGTGGCCAAGGTGGGGCTGAGAAGCCCCTAGAAAGACTCTGGAAGGGGCCAGATCCCAATTTCTCAGTGGCCAACCTCTACCACATGCCCTTGCCTGACCGTGATCAGGAAAGGATCCATCTCCTTTATACTGATCGGGATTTGGGGCTTTGATTTTGACCATGGTTCCATCCTTCCAGATGAATTTTTCCTCTTCCTTGGATTTCTTTCCTTCCCCATATAAGAATGATCACTTTCTGTCTCTCTCTGCCAAAGAAGCCAGGAATGTAAGAGGGACAACGGTGGAGAGCAAAGAAGAATGGCTGGAGAGTTTCTCAGGGAGGTCTCAAGGACTCTTTCTTTCCCACTTGAGCTGCCTGCTGATGAGTTTCCTTCGTGGTTAGGTCAAGGGAATGGGCCAGGGGTAGCAAGGGGACCTTTCCTCTTCCCATCTGGGCAACTCTTGTTTTGGTGGAATGTTCAAGCCCGCTAGGTTAGGAGGGAGGGAGGCCTTCTGGGGCTGGGATGGGGAGATTCAGGAGCTCGTTCTGGGGCTGAGCTCAGCTGTGGCTGTTGAGGGCCTGCACTCTCCTGAAATGCTGGATTTTCCGAGGGGAGGGAGCGTTACCTAAGAACACCCCTGCTGGACAAGGCCGAAAGCACATCCACCCTTTCCTACTGCTGTCTCTTGGATGCCTTCATTCCTTAGGAGGAGATGGATCTGAGTGCTGTCTTCGGAGCCGTATGGGGGCTTTTTTGGATCTTGCAAAGGTGTGTGTGGGGGAATAAAATCCCCCCACTCACATTTTAATGGCCAAAATCCTCCCTAAAATGGCATCAGCAGTCACAAGGTTAGACCCATGGTCACTGTTATGTCTACTCTGGCTTTTATAAGGGGGTAATTATGCCTAATATTGCATGGTAAAGCTATCAAATCAGGTCCATGGTAACTAAAAAAACCCAGCTTGGCATGACCATGAAATCCATCTGCATTTATTCACATCCTCCAGTTCAGGTGTAAAGTGGAGGTGAGGGGGTCCAGATATTATTAAAAAGGGTGTAAACAGATGAGAGGACCAAATTCCTGCCTCCTTCCTTACCATATCTCACTAAGCCGCACTGGTTGAACCTCATTTTTCTCAGTCCCGCTCCAATACCAGAAGTGAGATTGGCGGGGGGGTGGGGGGGGGAGGTTGTTTTTGAACAAAATG
>NW_015169845.1:118871-149261 GCF_001447785.1 Gekko japonicus | reverse complement strand
TTTCCCTACTTTACACATGAATGGGAGAGATCGTGGATACATACACCTATCCCTCTGTCCTACCTTGGCCCTGTTCACACGGAGCATTTGCCGCGCTAAAGATACGGATGATAGGTGGATTTTCTGGGCAGGATCACACCGCAACATCTGGGAAGCGTAATGCACCCGTGGCTAGCCCATGGCTTCTCGCCGAAGATGCAGAGTAAAAAACTACCACATACGATGTACTAGTTTCCGGAAAACGCGGGGCAAGGGCGGGCGTCTGACATACCCACGGGACCTCCATGGGACGTGATCGGGCTGCCGCACGTTACTTTGCTCCGGGGCGAACAGCCACACCTCACCCCCACGTTATCTGGCCCTTGTTGGACTCTTTTGCTTCACCTTGAGAGAAGCCTAGATTTGAGATTCTTAATTGTGTGTAGGTGATGGAGAGTGTAGATCAGCTGTTATGCTGGGAGAAGCCTTTGGAAGTCAGGATGTGGTGTCGGTCTTTGAGTACTTTCCTACCGCAGGCAACGCTATAATCCCAATATCCTTATGGCTTCATGCCTGACCCAGAAACTTCAGCTGATCCAGAATGTGGCAGTGAGAGTCCTGATGGGAAGGCCATGGACAGCAGGCTGGAAAATTCCAGAGATTTGGGGAATGAAGCTTGGGGAACACAAGAGCCTATGCAGGGATGTGATATCATAGAGTCCACCCTCCAAAGCTGTCATTTTCTGCATGTGCCAGACGAATCTCTGTAGTCTGGGGGTCAATTGTAATTCCTGGAGATCTCCAGGACCCACCTGGAGTATGGTAACTATACCTAGTGAGGCCCACAAGGCCTAATTTTTTTAAAATAAAGGGGGAAGAAGCTCAAAAGTCTAAGCTATATTGCTGTTGTAGGAAGCTGTGCTTGAAAACTCGGGAGCCTGAGAAACAGCTGAATATGATGTCCAGGCCAGTATCTGTGGGGTTTTGTAATCCATTCCCTTTTGGTGGATTCCTTCCAATTCACTATTTAGAAAACTCCCTCTGCTATGGGTATACCTCAGTGTGGGGGAGAAAGTCCATCTTCCAAAAGCATCCCTTTTCTCCCCGGTGTGGTACAGAGTGATCAGGAAAGAAATGCTTTATTTTTGCACAAAGTCCCCAGCAATCACGGCAGGAAGGCCTGAAATAAGATTTAAAGGTAAAGGTCCCCTTGCTCGAAAGCCAGTCGAATCCGACTCTAGGGTTGCGGTGCTCATCTCCGTTTCAAAGCCGGAGAGCCAGCGCTGTCCGAAGACGTTTCCGTGGCCAGCATGACTAAACACCAAGGCGCACGGAACGCTGTTACCTTCCCACCGAAGTGGTCCCTATTTATCTACTTGCAATTTCTTGCTTTCGAACTGCTAGGTTGGCAGGAGAAATAAGATTTACTAGAACCTTAAATACCTTTTCTATAGTCATAAGTTTAATAACCCAATCCATTGATTCCTATAGGCACCCTCATTCTGAGGTATCTATATCAATGCCCCTCAGCTGATTTTCTCCTGTTAGAAAACTCATTCAGCATTGCTATTCTATATTTTTTTCCAGATATCTGTAACATTCTTTAGCTGCTACACGTTTCCCTTCTGGATTCAGCCTTCAGAATCCCAGCCAGCCTAGCTGGTCTTCAAGGAAGCACACAACAAAGAATGGGAATAAACACACAGCCCCCCCTTGAAACAGCCTTTGTTCTACCCCAAAGCTCATTGTCTGATATACAGCTTCTGCTTTTGCAGATGGAGGAGAGGTTCAGACCAGGGGTTGCCAGCCTCCTGCCTGGAGACTACCAAATCCTGCCTCCACAAAGGGGAACTTATCTCTGTAGTCTGAAGATGAGCTGTAATTCCAGGGGATCCTCACGTCCCACTTGGAGGCCGACATCCCTAAGTGGGATGTGTGTTCAATCATCCCATTTTCGGAGATGGCTGAACAGCACTGGATGCCCCAAGAGCGTAGCCCTGCTATGCAGAGTTACTCCCGAGCAGCCCCATTGAGGGACGGCAGCCTGGCTGAAGTCCGCTCTGAGCAGGTCTGGGCGCTGCTCCTCAGGGAAAGGACGAAAAGCGTTCTTCATTCGCTTGCAGCACTGAAAGAGTTAAACCAACGGAACTGCTTGCTAGAAAGGCCAAGCAAGGACGGGGGACGGGAAAATGGAACGCCTCATTTCCTGGTTGGGGGGGGTGTTGGAGGGGTTTGCTTCTGAATCGCCAAAGAGAACCGGAGGGGCTTCAGACAGGTAACAGCGGGCGGGGGGAGCCTTACAGCCGGATTCTGGGAAGGTTTACTCACAAGTAAGACACGGAGGAGTGGGGAGGTAAAAGATAAAGGTTCCCTTGCTCCAAACGAGTCCGACTCTAGGGTTGCAGTGCTCAACTCCGTTTCAAAGCCGAAGAGCCAGCGCTGTCCGAAGACGTTTCTGTGGTCATGTGGTCGGCATGACTAAACACCAAGGCGCATGGAACGCTGTTACCTTCCCACCGAAGTGGTACCTATTTATCTACTTGCAATTTCTTGCTTTCGAACTGCTAGGTTGGCAGGAGCTGGAACTAGAGACGGGAGCTCACTCCGTCATGTGGCAACTCAGGTCTCGAACTGCTGAACTACCAACCTTCCACAGCCTGCAGTTCAGCGTCTTAACCACTTGAGCCACCACCGCAGCTCCAAGGGGGGAGAATAAGCTCTTAAATATTGGAAAAGATGAATGTTGGCTCGCATGTATAGATTCAGGTGGGGAGCTGCTGCTGGGTTCGTCTGAAGCAGAAGAACAGAGTCAGCGGCACCTTTCAGACCAACGAAATTTTTTAAATTCAAGGTATAACCTTTCGTGTGCTTGCACACTGCTTCAGATACACTGGAATGGAAGTTACCAGTCCATCCATATAGCTAGAGGGTGAGCAGCACATTAGCATACCGAAGATGTTTAACAGATTCCAGGACCAAACAAGGAATAACAGGCTTGGTTTTTATGATTACCATTTGATTGGGTTTGATTGGGGGGGGGATGGTTAAGAAAATAAATATATGGTGCAGATGTACCCTTCTTAATTGTAGTAAGCTGAGAGTAATTGACTGAGACCCTGTTGTTAGGTTCCATCCATCTCTTCTCAAGCTTAACACAAGGTCTCAATTACTCCCAGGGGCTTTGAATAATTTCACAGTGTAATTTTCTGAGGTATGTTTTAATTAGTTAGCTGCCTTGTGGGGACAGAGAGGTGGGATCTGAACTTTGTAAATAAAATCAAATTCTCAGCCAGGAAGGTCTTTAGGGAGGCCCAGAAAGGAGTCCCGCGCCTGATCAGGAGGGGAGGAATCCTTCATGCCAGTCGGCTCTTTGACACGCCAGGCATTTGAGCCAGCCCCCCCCAACTGACCTTTCCCCTGGGGGTTCACTGCCCCCCCCGCTCCCGTTCATCCAGGGTTCCAGTTTACATTGAGATGTAGCCCCCAGGACAGACTGATTCCCTGGTCATCTAAAGCCAAGATCATATCACCTGCAAAGGCTTTTAAAGAGCCAAACAGAGAGGGTTTACTTTCCTGAAAGACCAAACAGGCATAATCTAACAAAGCTTGATACATAATATAGCACAATGACAGAAATCCTGATCCAAAAACTGCAACAATGAGGCTCCTTCTGATGCACCAGGCCCACCCTTCAGTGTCTCTTGACCAGGGATAGTGATGTAGCTCCATTCTCTTTTGGTTTCTTTCTGGCTTTCCTTTCCTCTTCCTCTTTGTAGCCACGTGAGTACGGGTATTTTTCCACAGTCAGAAAGACCCAAGAGAAGGGGAAGAGGATGGAAGAGGAGGACCCAGAGGGACCTGGAATCGGCAAGAGATCAAGGAAAAGTCACCATCCCACCCAGGCCGGGAGTGGTGTTGAATACTGGGAGAGAGCTGTGCCAGAGATCCTCTCTCAGGACACGGTGACGGCTGATGTTCACAACCGACATTTCCGGCAGTTCCGCTACGATGAGGCCGATGGACCCCGAGAGGTTTGCAGCCAGCTCCATGGACTCTGCAGCCACTGGCTGAAGCCCGAGAGGCGCACCAAGAAGCAGATCCTGGACCTGGTGATCCTGGAGCAGTTCCTGGCCATCCTGCCCCAGGAGATGCAGGGCTGGGTGAGGGGATGCGAGCCGGAGAGCAGTTCCCAGGCTGTGGCCCTGGCCGAAGGTTTCCTCCTGAGTCAGGCCGAGGAGAAGAGGCAGGCAGAGCAGGTGAGGGAGTGTCCTTCGCTCATTTCCAGCAAGGACCTTGTCGTAAGGCTTCCCTGCCAGGTATTTCTCCCTTTAGAGGATTCACTAGGCTGGGAAGAAACCCCAGCCCTCATTCTTGGCCCTGTGGCTGAACCAGCTCTGCTGGTCGATGGAGGGATGAGGAGTCTGGGAGTGGGGCAGGGTCCGTCTCCTCAGCCTCTTCCATTTCTTCTCTCACTCGTCTCCCTTACTGCTGTTTCAGATGTGGGGACCAGCTGTCAAGGTGGAAGTGAAGCTCTCTGAGGCAGGAGGAGCTCCATCAGAGGAAGGTCAAAGGGCGCAGGCCCGGAAGCCTGCCCAAGATGCCCTGTCAAGTGGAAAAGGTACCTCCGGTCTGGATAAAATCAGGGCGTCTAGCAATGTTCCCTCTAAGCTGTGGAGTCTTGTGTGCAAAAATCCTGCTTGATGAGCTACTGGCATTAAAGTTGTGAGCGAGCGATTTGGCTACTGCATAAATTACTTTGCTCCGGAGCCATTTTTCCTGAGCTAAGACAGAAATGTGTGAGCTGGAGGCTAAGAAACTGTGAGCTAGCTCACACCAACTCAGCTTAGAGGGAACACTGGCATCTAGTCAAGTGGTTGGGCGGAAGGTTTGGGACAGGAGAAAAAGGAAATACTTCTGCTCACTATGCAGAAGGGACTTCTGGGACTTAGTGCCCCAGGATGTAGTGATGACCACTCACCTGCAGGGGGAGTAGACAGATTCATGGAAGGCCGTTGCATTCCTATTTACATGAATTAAAATAGTTGTATCTGAATTTCCTTCCATTCAAGAGACTCAAGGTGGCTTTAAAAAAGGAAAGGAAGACAAATGTGGGTGCAGCTCTTAGCCCTGGTGAATGAATGAATGGAACCTCCCATGTTCCCCTGAGCTGGGTGGCCCTGGAGAGCCCGACCTCATCAGGTCTCAGAAGCTAAGCGGGGCCAGCCCTGGTCCGTACTTGGATGGGAGACCACCAGAGTTGCTATGCAGAGGCAGGCAATGGCATACTACCCCTGAACGTCTCTTGCCTTGTATAGGTTTGGGAGCCCCATAAGTCAGTTGTGACTTGATGGCATTTTACACACACACATGCACACATATTTTGGGACATTATACCTCTGAAATCTCTTTGCCAGAGGCCAATAATTAGGCTTCTTGGACCCTGCTTAAGGGGTTTCCAAGGCCTTTTGCAGGCCAGAATCAGAAAGAGGACTCTGGCCTACCATAAGTTTTGAGGGCAGAGCATGGGGTGGGCATGATGTCTTCCTGATTGCTTGTCCGGCCAGATACCTGGATGTGAAGTCAGAGTATCAGCAGACGCCCTGGAACCCCATTGGTAGTACGGAACATCAACTGATGCACTAAAATCACATCCAAGTTTGGGGCTGGATGTTCTGACAGCATGTCATTCAATGTGATTTCCGGCCCCTCTTTTCCCCCTTCCAGTCCAGATTGAAGGGAGCATGGGTGGTGGAAGGGCCCATCTGGCAGGAAACTGGCATGCCTGGGGTTTGGGTCTGATCCATGAGGGATGCTGTAATCATTTGAGCTCCAGAGTTCACAGGGCACATTTCAGGTTTCACAGAAATCTGGAACGTATCAGGGGCATTTGTAACCGCCCCCACCCCAAGACTCATGGGTAAGAACATGAGAGAAGCCAATGTTGAATCAGGCCGATGGTCCATCCAACACTCTGTTACACAGTGGCCAGAAATACCAGGTGCCATCAGGAGATCTACCAGTGGGGCCAGGACACTAGAAGCCCTCCCACTGTTGCCCCCCAAGCACCAAAAATACAGTGCATCACTTGCCCCAGAGTCCCTATCTATACCTTGTGGCTAATAGCCACTGATGGACCTCTGCTCCATATGTTTATCCAATTCCCTCTTGAAGCCATCCATGCTTGTAGCCGCCACGACTTCCTGTGGCAGTGAATTCCATGTGTGAATCACTCTTTGGGTGAAGAAGTACTTCCTTTTATCTGTTCTAACCCGACCGCTCAGCAATTTCATTCAGTGCCCACGAGTTCTTGTATTGTGAGAAAGAGAGAAAAGTACTTCTTTCTCTACCTGATCTATCCCATGCATAATCTTATAAACCTCGATCATGTCACCCCTCAGTCATCATTTCTCCAAGCTAAAGGGCCCCAAGGGCTTTAACCTTTCCTCATAGGGAAAGTGTTCCAACTCTTTTATCATTCTAGTTGCTTTTCTGCACTTTTTTCAAAGCTATAATATCCTTTTTAAGGTGTGGTGACCAGAATTGCACACAGTATTCCAAATGAGGTCGCACCATTGATTTATATAGCGGCATTATGATACTGGCTGATTTGTTTTCAGTTCCATTCCTAATAATCCCCAGCATAGCGTTGGCCTTTTTTATTGCCGTCGCACACTGTCTCAACATTTTTAGTGAGTTATCTACTACGACTCCAAGATCTCTCTCTTGGTTAGTCTCTGCCAGTTGGGACCCCATCAACGTGTATTTATAGTTAGGATTTTTGGCCCAAATGTGCATCCCTTTGCTCTTGGCCACACTGAACCCCATTTGCCACGTTGATGCCCACTCCCCCATCCTTGACAGATCTCTTTGGAGTGCCTTACAGTCCTCCCTGGTTCTCACCACCCTGAACAATTTCATGTCATCCGCAAATTTAGCCACTTCACTGCTTACTTCCAACTGCAAATCATTAATGAATAAGTTAAAAAGCATCGGACCCAGTACTGAGCCCTGCGGTACCCCACTGCTTACCACCCTCCACTGAGAAAATTGCCCATTTATACTCACTGTCTGTTTCCTATTAATTAGCCAGTTTTTTATTCACAAGGGTACCTGATGCTTCTCTTCCACCTCTCCAATAGTTTAATAAGAATCATTACAAATTTAACAAAATAAAAAATCAAGGCTAAAATTCATCCAGCATTCTCTCTCTTGCAGGCCATGAAGAGATGCTGTCAAGCCGTCATCTTTCCAGTGCAGCACAAATGTCTGCTCCTCCTCTTGTCCAGGTACTTTGGGGGATAATTGGGGGACAGTCGAGCCCCGCTCCTTTCTCAGGGACGCCTTTGCTCCAGCTGTCCGAGCAAGAGAGGCTCTGAACGCAAGTCCCTCTACACATAACAAGCTCTGCATCCTGCACCTTCCCAGAATTCCCCCGACCGTCGAGAGTGTCGTCTCTGCCTGGCATGATCGGTGACCAGGGGATCTGCTTTTTCTTTCAGTCTCCCTTTTCCTTTGAGGAGGTGGCCGTGTGTTTCACCGAGGCTGAGTGGGCCCTGCTAGATCCAGGCCAAAGAACTCTCTATAGGGATGTGATGCTGGAGAACTATGGGAATGTGGCCTCTCTGGGTAAGGACCTTCCATAGGTGCCAAAGGTGCCAATTGCTGCAACTGGGATGATGCATGAATCAAAATATTGAAAATATGTGTTTTTGAGGCCTGCCAAATTACATGCCCCCCACTGGAGGCCTCCAGGACTTGGGGTGGCAGTGAAAGCAATGCTCAGCATGGCTTGAGAGAGGGACCCAACCCCCCAGCTGATCCAGGGGCAACTGAGGCCAGTGATGTGGCTATCACCCAGACCAGAGAGGGTGCCCTGGCCTGTGGCCAAGGCGGGGCTGAGAGGCCCCCAGAAAGACTTTGGAAGGGGCCAGATCCCGATGTCTCAGTGGCCAACCTCTACCACATGCCCTTGCCCCAGAGGGGATTACAGGCATCCGCTCTGACTGCGATCAGGAAAGGATCCATCTCCTTTATTCTGGTTGGGATTTGGGGCTTTGATTTTGACCACGGTTCCATCCTTCCAGACAAATTTTTCTTCTTCTTTGGGCTTCTTTTCTTCCTCGTATAAGAATGATCACTTTCTGTCTCTCTGCCAAAGAAGCCAGGAATGTAAGAGAGACAACGGTGGAGAGCGAAGAAGGCCTTGTGTCTGAAGAATGGCTGGAGAGTTTCTCAGGGAGATCTCAAGAGACTCTTTCTTTCCCATATGAGCTGCCTGCTGGTGTGTATCCTTCATGGTTAGGAATGGGCCAGGGATAGCAGGGGGACCTTTCCTCTTCCCTTCTGGGCAACTCTTGGTTTGGTGGAATGATCAGGCCCACTAGGTTAGGAGGGAGGGAGGCCTTCTGGGCCTGGGATGTGGAGATTTGGGAGCTCCTTCTGGGGCTGAGCTCAGCTGTGGCTGTTGAGGGCCTGCACTCTCCTGAAATGCTGGATATTCTGAGGGGAGGGAGCGTTACCTAAGAACACCCCTGCTGGACAAGGCCAAAAAGCACAGCAACCCTTTCCTACTGCTCTTGGATGCCTTCATTCCTTAGGAGGAGATGGATCTGAGTGCTGTCTTTGGAGCTGTTCTACCTTGCAGGGGTGGCCTGCAGCAGACAGTCCCACCAGCTAACACTGCAACCCAAGGGGAACCAGCTTCAGCCAAACCACACAGCACCCTCTGTTGTGGCGCAGGGGAACGGTCCTTACCCCAAGGGGGTGGAATTCTGCACTACTGTCAATCCAGTAAACACAGAGGCAAGTTCTCCATTGAAGCACAGTTGGTAGAGGTACAACCCAATAGGGAAAGCCCTGTAGCCACCCCCGGTCTCCCAAAGAGGCTAGAAACCAACTCCTTCCCAAAGGCTAAGTCCCTTTCACCCCCTTGAGGCAGGAAAGTGTCTACCGCAGAAATACAGATGTAATAACAATTGATTGGCACAGTAATAAGATAATACGAAGAACAAGAAAAACTGTGAAAAAGTGACGCTTAATTTGTATCTTTAAAGAGTCATGGAAAAATGAACAAAAATAGTATACATAATCATAGAAAAATATATTGACGGTGATCTCCGGAATGTCTTGCCGTTTCGAAGGAAGTAATTACAATCATCTTAGCCTATGGCAGGTTCTACTATACATTTCATCTGTTATGAACATTGAAAATCTTCCTTGCTAATTGTGAGACGTCACCAGAGGATACGAATTAATGAGAGACAGTTTTTGTCCTACATCTTTCTTCAGAAGAAGATCTTCCTTCAAAATGGCCAAGACATTCCGGAGATCACCGTCAATATATTTTTCTATGATTATGTATACTATTTTTGTTCATTTCCCCATGAGTCTTTAAAGATATATATTAAGCGTCACTTTTTCACAGTTTTTCTTGTTCTCCGTATTACCGCAGAAAAACAGACAGACACACACACACAGAGAAAGAAAGCCAGGTACACCTGTCCAGTCAGCATGCCCCCATGCCCAGGTTTCTCCAAGACCGGCCAGCACTGTCTCCCCCTGTGCCCAGACTGACTCCCCCACACTTCCTTTCCATCAATGTGGTCATGCTCACCCCGTGCATATCTGCATATTAGCCGTGTGTTGCAAAGTTTGGGGAGGATGGAACAGGACAGACTCTTCTGGGGTCGTATCTGGACTTTTCGGCACTGCGTGTTCCTCTAGGGCAGATTTCCAGAGGGCTTTTCTCTACTGTGACATTTTATAACCACAAAATGACCTTGAAGCCTGGTAAGCCAGTCGTCTGACTATCTCTTGCTGGACATAAGATACACTTGTTTCCAGAGAGACAGGCTGACTCTGAGCTTCAAGGAAAGGCAGAAATGCCAGGATGATTCAGACAGGGCTGCGCATTAGACAATAGACAGGCCCAGCCAAGGCCCAGAGGATGTCTCAGAGATAGCAGGAAAGTGGCTCTGAGTATAGGTGGCCCTAGACTGCAGGGTTGCCTTTCTCACTGGACATTACATGCCTCCCTAAGAAATGGCACCTTTTCAAATACCATGGGGGGTCCCTTGTTCAATTGTAGGGTTGTCTTCTTCAGCTCCTGGCTTCTCCTGAGAGCCAGTTTGGTGCAGTGGTTAAGTGTGCGGACTCTAATCTGGGAGAACCGGGTTTGATTCCCCACTCCTCCACTTGCACCTGCTGATGTGACCTTGGGTCAGTCACAAGCTCTGGCACAGCTGTCCTTTGAAAAGAGCAGTTTGTGCCAGACTTCTCTCAGCCCTACCTACCTCACAGGGTGTCTGTTGTGGGGAGGGGAAGGGAAAGGAGTTTGTAAGCTGCTCTGAGACTCCAAGTGAAGGGCGGGGTATAAATCCAATCTCTTCTTCTTCTTCTTCTCACTGCCCCATAACAAACTTGTACTTTGAGGAGGCTGAAAACCAGCTCCCTCTTGGCTCTCATCACATCTAGAAGGACACTCTCTGTGTAGTTGCAGGACTGGATATCTTGATAACTTCTTGTATTTAATCATCAAGAATAGAGAAACAAAGAGCTGCACAGGTTGTCAACTGGGACTAGCGGGGGAACAAATCTTTCCCCCATGAAGTACATACAGAGAGGGGTGGGGGAGGGATAGGCAGAATATGAACTCAGCCCTACAGGAGGGCCTGGCGGGGATAAGGTGTGACCAACAGTGGAAAGAAGATTTGACCAAGGAATTACACACCTATTCATGAACAGGGCCTGACTGTTGGTTTAGCTTCTTGCTTGGGTGCTGCTGGAATCTCTTTTTTTAATTCCAGCAGCAGATGTAGGGGATGTACCAGGGGGATTCCAGGGATTCTCTTTAGAAAATGCCAAGAATAAAGATGCTGAAAGAAAATTTGAAGATTTAGATGGACCGCAGAGGCAGGAGGAAAGCCACGAAGGGAAGAAGAGTGATAAGCCCATTCCTTGCCAAGGAGGAATCTATGGATTCCCAGCCCAAGAATAAAGGTCAATCGAAAAAAGAAGGGGAAAAAGGCCTGTGTGCTGACCAGAAAATCCACTCCAGGGAAAAAGGGAAATGAAAGTGTGGCCTTTGCAAAGACCATCAGTCCGAGTTCACAGACGCCAATTCCTTTAGGAGATAAACTGTATAATTGCTTGTAGTGTGGAAAGAGCTTCAGTGGGAACAGTCTTTACTTCATGAGGCGGAAGGGTCCTTCTTATCATCTCTTTCCCCCTACTCAATGATTAGGTCAGGCTGGGTCAAAAAGGCTTTCCCTGAAGTCTCCTGGAGTTTCTACCTGAATCCTTTCTAACCGTTATTCCTCCAGATCTGTGTTCCCTGCTTAGAGGTGGGAGGTGAGAACTTGACTATCCCATTGTCTCTTGCCCGCTCTCTGCCCAGAGAGAAAAAACTTTAAAACTCAGAATGAAGGTCTTGTTCTTTTCAAACCTCCATCCCAAGGTGCATTTCTTCATACTTCACATCTAAGAAGTCAAACAGGTGGGGAACCTATATATAGTCCCAAACAAGTATCTCTGATGCAGGAAACTTAATGTACTGAGGCCACTGAAAGATTTGGAGTGTGGATGGAAATTCAGGTGCAGATTAGATCTCCTTGTGTGGTTCTAAAAGGATCTCTCTCTTTATTCCAGCAGCGGATCATCAGTGGAACGAGGAGGATGAGGAACTGCATGCTCTATCCTCCGATGAAATCCAGAATGGAAACATGAGGGGAAACTTCAGGAATCAAGGAAGATCTAAGAGGAAGAAAGGCAGCCACGTAGTCAAGAAGAGGGGAAAACCCATTCCTTGCCAAGGGGGGGATTTCCAAGAAGTCATTCACATGGTAGAGGAAACCAACAAGGGCTTCGAGTGCAGAAGGAATGTCTCAGATCAAACCCAATATGATGTCCATTTACAAATACACATTGAAAAGAAGACTCATCAATGCTTGGAGAGTGGAAACACCATGATTCACAGAGCAGAGCTTTGTCGACATGAAGGAACACATTCAGTCGAGAAACCTTATTGGGGCTCAGATTGTGACAAGAACTTCTCAGAGAAATCAGACCTTGTTCAGCACCAAAGGTTTCACTCTGGAGAGAAGCGATTTATCTGTTCAGAGACTGGAATGGTGTTCTCTGACGGAAGAAAGTGTAATGTACGCTTTCCAAAACCCATTATAATGAAGGCACATAAATGCTTTCAGTGTGGAAAGTCCTTCAGAAACAGATCACAACTCATTGTGCACCAAAAGACCCACAGAGGGATGAAACCGTTTCAATGTGCAGAGAGTCTGAAGAAATTCAGTTGGAGTCGCAGTCTTCAACGGCATCAGAGAACCCACTCAGGAGAGAAGCCTTTTGAATGCTCAGACTGTGGGAAGAGATTCAGTCGGAGTGGCAGTCTTCAACAACATCAAAGAACCCACACAGGGGAGAAGCCTTTTGAGTGTTCAGAGTGTGGGAAGAGATTCCGTTGGAGTGGCCATCTTAAAGAGCATCAACGAATCCACACAGGGGAGAAGCCTTTTGAATGCTCAGAGTGTGGGAAGAGATTCGGTCAGAGTGGTGGTCTTCAAATTCATCTAAGAACCCACACAGGGGAGAAGCCCTTTAAGCCCTTCGAATGCTCAGAGTGTGGGAAGAGATTCGGTCAGAGTGGTGGTCTTCAAATTCATCTAAGAACCCACACAGGGGAGAAGCCCTTTAAATGCTCAGAGTGTGGGAAGAGGTTTCGTCGGAAAGACACTCTTCAAGAGCATCAGCGAACCCACACAGGGGAGAAGCCCTTTGAATGCTCAGAGTGTGGGAAGCGATTCTGTTGGAGTCGTGCTCTTCGACATCATCGACGAACCCACACAGGGGAGAAGACCTTTGAATGCTTAGACTGTGAGAAGAGATTCAGTTGGAATGGCCCTCTTCAACAGCATCAACGAACACACACAGGGGAGAAGCCCTTTGAATGCTCAGAGTGTGCAAAGAGATTCAGTTCCAGTAGCATCCTTCGAAGACATCTAAGAACCCACACAGGGGAGAAACCTTTTGAATGCTCAGACTGTGGGAAGAGATTCAGTGAGAGTGGCCATTTGAAAGAACATCAAAGAATCCACACAGGGGAGAAGCCTTTTGAATGCTCAGTGTGTGGGAGGACATTCAATCAGAGTTGGAGATGCACTTTTCGTCATCATCGACAAAACCACACAGGGGAGAAGCTTTTTGAATGCTCAGACTGTGGAAAGAGATTCAGGTGGAGATGCACTCTTCAGCAGCATCAACGAACCCACACAGGGGAGAATCCCTTTGAATGCTCAGAGTGTGGGAAGAGATTCAGTTGGCGTTGCACTCTTCAACATCATCAACGAACGCACACAGGGGAGAAGCCTTTTGAATGCTCAGAGTGTGGGAAGAGATTAAGTCACAGTGGGACTTTTCAACAGTATCAACAAACCCACACAGGGGAGAAGGCCTTTGAATGCTCAGAGTGTGGGAAGAGATTCAGACAGAGTGGGACTCTTCAACAGTATCAACGAACCCCCACAGGGGAGAAGCCCTTTGAATGCTCAGAGTGTGGGAAGAGATTTTGTCACAGTGGCACTCTTCAACAGCATCAACAAACCCACACAGGGGAGAAGCCCTTTCAATGCTCAGAGTGTGGGAAAATGTTCACTCGGAGTGCCACTCTTCAAGAGCATCAAAGAACCCACACAGGGGTGAAGCCTTTTGAATGTTCTGAGTGTGGGAAGAGATTCAGTTTGAGTGGCACTCTTCTAAAGCATCAACGAACCCACACAGAGAGAAGCCCTTTGAATGTTTAGAGTGTAGGAAGAGATTCAGTCAGAGTGGTGCTCCTCAACACCATCAACAAACCCACATAGGTGAATTTTTCTGAATACTTAGAGTGTGGGAAGTGATTAAGTCATAAGAACATGAGAGAAGCCAATGTTGGATCAGGCCAATGGCCCATCCAGTTCAACACTCTGCCAAAAATACCAGGTGCCATCAGGAAGTCCACCAGTGGGGCCAGGACACTAGAAGCCCTCCCACTGTTGTCCCCCCCACCCAAGCACCAAAAATACAGTGCATCACTTGCTCCAGAGTTCCTATCTATATCTTGTGGCTAATAGCCACTGATGAATCTCTGCTCCATATGTTTATCTGATTCCCTCTTGAAGCCATCCATGCTTGTAGCTGCCACCACCTCCTTTGGCAGTGAATTCCATGTGTTAATCACTCTTTGGGTGAAGAAATACTTCCTTTTGTCTGTTTTAACCCAACTACTCAGCAATTTTATTGAGTGCCCACGAGTTCTTGTATTGTGAGAAAGAGAGAAAAGTACTTCTTTATCTACCTGCTCTGTCCCATGCATAATCTTATAAACCTCGATCATGTCAGCCGTCGTTTCTCCAAGCTAAAGAGCCCTAAGCACTTTAATCTTTCTTCATAGGGAAAGTGTTCCAACCCTTTTATCATTCTGGTTGCCCTTTTCTGCACTTTTTCCAATGCTATAATATCCTTTTTGAGGTGTGGTGGCCAGAACCGTATACAGTATTCCAAATGAGGGTGCACCATTGATTTATACAGGGGCATTATGATACTGGCTGATCTGTTTTCAATTTTGTTTTCAAGTCAGAGTGGCACTCTTCAACAGCATCAAAGACCCCATACAGAGGAGAAGCCATTTTGAGTGCTCAGAGTGCAGGAAGAGATGCAGTCAAAATGGTGGCTCAAGGGCAACAGTCCGTCCAAGCTGTGGAGTCTTGTGAGCAAAGATTCTACTTTGTGAGTTACTAGCATTAAAGTTGTGAGCAAGCAATTTGGCTATTGCCATCCTTCCTGAGCTAAGACAAAAATATGTGAGCCAGTGGCTAAAAAACTGTGAGCTATCTCACAATAACCCAGCTTAGAGGGAACACTGCTCTGTGGGCTTTTGATTTCCCAAGATTATTGATTCTTGGGGACTTCAGCATCCATGCAGATGGAACCACTCCACTAATCAGGCTTCGGATCTAGTGTCTTCCATGGCAGCACTCAGGCTGTCCCAACTTGTATCAGGCCCCCATGCATCAGGCAGGCCACACCCTGGATTTGATCTTTAGCATGGGGACGAAGGTGGATCTGACCTCATAGGAGGAGGTGCCATGGTCAGACCACCTGGTCCTGAAGGCCCGTCTGGGTGTTTTGGCTCCCACTTGTCTAGGTAGCAAGTGGATTTATGCTAGCCTGCAGAGGAGCCAATTGGTTTCCAGAATGTTCTGCGGGATCCAATGCCTCCGGTGCTTCATTAGATGAGCTGGTAGAGGACTGGAGTGTCCGTCTCTCTGAACCTGATGAGGTCGTCCCCCCCCCCCAATCCTCTCTGTTCCCATGGTTGGATGTCCCCCTCGTGTACAAAAGAACTCAGGGGGATGAAGCGGGAACTCAGACAACTTTAGCAAGTTTGTCAGCGTGTTCTCAACAAAGCTACAAGAGCATCCTTTAGGATGTTTATGAGGTCCCATGAGGTGGCAATGAAGGCTGGAAAGAAGGAATTCTACTCGTTCTCCATCACATCCGCAAGCTCACGCCCGGCACAATTATTTTGGTAGTTTGCCAATTGACGTCCCTCTCTAGGGCGACCCCCAAAAGTAGGAATTCGACCATTAGCTGTGAGGCTTTTGTGGGCTTTTTTGCAAATAAAGTCTCGTCGCTCTGCTGTGACCTGCCCACCAATATTGATATAGTAAGTGAACTGGAGGGCCCTTGGTTTTGATTCAGTTTTAGACACCTTCAACTTGCTCTCCCCTGCTGATGTTGACAGGATCCTGGGAGCTGTGCGGCTAACCACATACCTCCTAGACCCGTATCCCTCATGGCTAGTGATGACACATCGACATTGGATTCATTCCAGTCTGGCTTTTGCCCAGGCCATGGGATGGAGACAGTGTTGGTCGCCCTAACAGCTTATCTCCGTAGGTAGCTGGATTGAGGTGGGTCAGCATTGCTGTTGTTACTTGACCTTATGGCAGTGTTTGACACGGTTTGACACGGATCTTTTGACCCACCACCTCGCCAACGTGGGGATCCATGGGGTAGCCTTGCAATGGCTTTCCTCATTTCTCCGCAGTCAGGGACAGAGGGTAGCACTGGGGGGAGAGACATCCTCTAGGTACCCACTGTTATGTGGGGTTCCTCAGGAGGCAGTCCTGTCCCTGATGCTGTTTAACATCTGCATGCATCCCCTCGCCCACCTGGCTGGAAGTTTCAGGCTTGGGTGTCACCAATATGCGGATGACACCCGCTGTATCTGCTCTTGGACAGCCATCCAGATATCACCCCACAACATCTGGCTGAGGGTTTGGAGGACATGGCAGGATAGTTAAGAGCAGGCGGAGACTGAATCCAGGAAAGACAGAGGCTGGTTGGGAGGGCTTCAGGGTTCGGGGTTGGGGCAGGGTGTTGCTAATACCAGCACACTCCGTTAGGAGTCTGGGTGTGTCTTTGGATGCCTCCTTGTTTATGGAGTGTTCTTCCAGCCATTGCCTCTGAGCCCATCATGCTTGGGTGCCCAGGCTGCTCATTGGCCCCTGTCTCTACCCCCCCACCCCCACGCTACACCCCCCATCTAACAACTTTGTGTGCTGTGGCCAAATCCAGCTTCTAGACAAGACAAAGGTGGCAGACCAGCTGCAAGGTGGCAAAGGTGCCTGGTGCAGAAGAGCTGGGTGTGGATGCAGTTGTGTTCCCATGCAGTTGTATCTAAAGCATAATCATAACTATAATTTTCCACAGAATTTGAGGTCTTAACACCCATCATTATATTATCTAATTTTACTTGTAAAATATTGCTTATTTACACCAATGTCTCAGCGTTTAGATCAATATGTAATGGAATTAAATGCATCTGCTGAACTATTTAGCATACTTTATTCAGCAGTGCAAATCTACACAAATATTTCACTGCTGTAGAAGTAAAAATAAATGGGCCAGATTTCGATTTTCTAAAAAGAAAGCTTGAGCAATATAAGAACAGCAAATGCATGGCTTGGGAGCGAAGGCTTAGCACAGACCTAATCTTGAGCAAAAGAGATATGAACTTGCAGTATTCTTACATGTCTAAGAAGTTTTAGGAATATTTTAAAAAGTTTTATCTGTTCTAACCCGACCGCTCAGCAATTTCATTGAGTGAATCAGGATCAGCCTAGAGCATCCCTGACAAGTGTTTCTCCAGAGGCTGCTTAAAGACTGCTACTGAGGGGGAGCTCACCACCTCCCTAGGCAGCTGATTCCACTGTTGAAGAGCTCAGGTGGTAGGTGATGTGAAACACCCCTGCCTGAGACCTTGGAGAGGCACTGCCATTGTGTAGGCAATACTGACTTCAATCGACTGATTCAGTATAAGGCAACTGTGTTAGCACAGGGTGCAGTGTAGTCAGCAGCTCCTTTTTGCTTGTAGAAAACAGGGTATTTATGCTTTTATTTTCTCAAAATATGCCAAAGGAGTACAACTTAATATGCTATATATGTGATAAATGATACTTTATGCTGTTACAGCAACAACAACAACAAAAGACCATCTAGGAAAAATATTTTTTCCATTGCTTCAAGATTTCAAAAACTGTTACATCTCTTACAAGATGCCAACTGTTTCCCCATATACACTCAGGCAACATGCTCACAGGATCTAATAACTTCAGCAGTATTGTCTCTGGCTCATTAATTCATTCATTTTCCAAAGTAGTACGTCCCATAATGAATCAACACAATGCCTTTCTGCTATTTATCTTGGACAAATAGGTCGCTGCCTACAGAAAAGAATGGATGTGCAAATCTGACATTTGAAATCACGATACTCAGAAATCAGTAGGGGAACATTTCAATCTGCACTGCTACCATGAAAGCTGCCATCCTTCAACAAAATAACTTCAAAGGGAGACACCAGTGTGAAACTCTTGAAGCAGAATTCACTAAGAAGTTTCATATTATCTGGCCAGGGTCAGTCATCAAATGAGAGTAGAACAGAGAGGAGGGAAGGAAAGGACTGCAGGAATAAGATGAGAAAGAGAGTGTGATTGATAAGAGAGGAATAAGATGAGAAAGAGAGTGTGGATAATCCTGGCTTTAACAGGAGATCAGAGACATGGTGCTCAGGACTCTTTGAATAATGAGACAGAGGAGAGAATCGCTAACCAAAAAAAATGAAGTGAATTTAGTTAATAAAGGGGATTACAGTCAGTATGATATTGGAAGGTTGGATAATTAAACCAGCTACTGTGCCACTGAGTTGGTCATAGACCTTGCCCACTATTGCCAGTCTTGACATTCTTGGCAAGAGCTGGCTGCATCCAGGTCTCATAGAAAACTGTGGTGTGTCCAACAAATGAATCCTGGTTTGTGTATCTGTTTTGGTGTGTTATTTTCTTGCTTCTTAGCAGGAGAACATTTTCCTTTGTGCTCTGATCCCTGTTGTCAGGCAGCCATGAGGGACGCGGCTAACAAACTTCAGTTTATGAATTTAAATGGCGTAAAGAATCTCAAGATGCAGAGAGATCACAAACTATAAAATCTACTTTGAAATCACAGCTGGGTGCCAACCAACAAGTTCTAGCTTGTTGTCGAAGGCTTTCGCAGCCGGAGTTCATTAGTTGTTGTAGGTTTTCTGGGCTGTATGGCCGTGCTCTTGGCATTGTAGTACTACAAACAGGTACAATGCCAAGACCACAGCCATACAGCCCGGAAAATCTACAACAACTAATAAAGCTCTAGTTTGTTTGGACCATTGCATCTGGGCTGATTAACTAACTAGGGTTTGAACTAATTAGGCTTTGCAAACCACAATTTATTCTGATGTCTGAATCCACCCTCAGGCTACGGTCACACACACTAAATCATCCACTTTCAATCCTCCTTCAATGCACTTTCTAACTGGATTTTGCCAGTTCACACAGTAAAATCCAGTTGGAAAGTGCACTGAAGGTGGATTATTTAGCATCTGTGACTGCAGCCTCAGAATGCATTTGTTACGGGGACCAGAAAGTGGAGGTCGAGAATCCAGTTCATGCTTCTCAACCAATGCAGTATTACCTTATTCCAAAAACACTTTCTCCTCAGGATGGAGCACCTTAGGTGGGGGGAGGTAATATTTCCTCATGATCTAACAAAGTAGTAAAAGGCTGCTTCCCCCTTCCTCCACCCTTGTTTTAGTGGTTATACATTTTGGACAGAAGCTAGAACTCCCAGTTCAGGCACTGGGGGGTTATAGTTATTCTTGTGCTGGTGGAAAACGTAATAGCCCTTTGGAAAAGTTACTTTGCGATATGACAAATAAAACATATCATTACAAATTAGAAGAACCGTTGGTTTTTATACCCTACTTTTCTCTTCTGAAAGGAGTCCCAAAGCGGCTTCCCTTCCTCTCCCCACAACAGATACCCTGTGAGGTAAGTGGGGCTGAGAGCTCTGAGAGAACTATGACTGGCTCAAGGTCCCCCAGCAGGCTTCATGAGGAGGAGGAGTGGGGAATCAAACCTGGTTGTCCAGATCAGAGTCCCCCTCTTCACAACTACATCACACCGGCTCTTAGATTTATAACCAGTCTTTCTCACCAGTGGAGGCCCAAAGCTGCATTGTTCTCCTGGCCTCCATTTTTGTTGTTGTTCAGTCGCACAGTCGAGTCCGACTCTTCGTGACCCCATGGACCAGCTCCCGCCAAGCCCTCCTGTCTTCCGCCGTCCTCTGAAGTTGGCTCAACTTCATGTTCATTGCATCGATGACACTGTCTAACCATCTCATCCTTTGCCGTCCCCGTCTTCTTTGACCATCAATCTTTCCCAGCATCAGGGTCTTCTCCAGGGAGTGCTCCCTTCTCATTTGGTGGCCAAAGTATTTGAGCTTCAGTTTCATTATCTGGCCTTCCAGGGAACAGTCAGGGTTGATTTCTTTTAGGATTGACTGATTTGATCTTCTTGCAGTCCAAGGGACTCTCAAGAGTCTTCTCCAGCACCATAGTTCAAAAGAATCTATTCTTCGGCGCTCGGCCTTCCTTATAGTCCAACTCTCGCAGCCATACATGACTACTGGGAATACCATTGCTTTGACCATGCGGACTTTTGTTGGCAGGGTGATGTCTCTGCTTTTTATCATGCTGTTTAGGTTCGCCATCACTTTCCTCCCAAGGAGCAGGCGTCTTTTAATTTCATGGCTGCTGTCACAGTCTGTGGTGATCTGGGATCCCAGGAACGTGAAGTCTGTCACTACTTCCACGACTTCCCCTTCTATTTGCCAAGGAGTGATGGGGCTCCAGTTTATGAATCATCCAGGCTGGCATTTCACGTGATGTACTCTGCATATAAATTAAATAAACAAGGGGATGATATACAACCTTGTCGTACTCCTTTTCCTATGCTAAACCAATCAGTTGTTCCATATCCTGTTCTGTCGCTTCTTGACCCTACAGGTTTCTCAAGAGACGTGTGAGGTGGTCTGGGACTCCCATCTCTTTAACGACCTGCCATAGTTTGTCGTGATCCACACAATCAAAGGCTTTAGCATAGTCAATGAAGCAAAAGTGGATCTTTTTCTGGTACTCCCTTGCTTTCTCCATAATCCAGCGAATGTTGGCAATTTGATCTCTAGTTCCTCCACCTCTAGTTCCTCTCCTCTAGTTCTCCCTCATGGATCACTGCCTTGACACGGCGAGGAGGCTTGCGTGGTTCGATGAGGCTGTGGGCTATGCCATGAAGGGCCACCCAGGACGGACAAGCCACAGCAGAGAACTCTGACCAAGTGTGATCCACTGGAGAAGGAAATGGCAACCCACTCCAGCAGTGTTCCCTCTAAGCTGAGTTAGTGTGAGCTAGTTCACAGTTTTTTAGCCTCCAGCTCACACAATTTTGTCCTTGCTCAGGAAGGAGGGCTCCAACGCAAACTGATGTATGCAGTAGCCAAATCACTTGCTCACAACTTTAACGCCAGTAGCTCACAAAGTTGAATTTTTGCTCACAAGACTCCACAGCTTAGAGGGAACATTGCACTCCAGTATCTTTGCCAAGAAAACCCCATGGACAGAAACCTGCATAGCAGCCAAGAAACCCCAAGAAAATCAAAGAGGTATGGTAACCATGAAGGAAATAAGAATAAGCAAGTGTTCAAAGGTGGTCAAGCCCCCCCCCCCATTAGTCTTACCACAACAGATTAATTACGGTTGCCAACTTCATGTTGGAAAATCTCTGGAGATTTGGAGGGGCAAAGCTAGGGAGGCAAGGTCTGGGGAGGAAAGGTACCTTAGTGGGGCATAATGCCACAGAGTCCACCCTCCACAGCAGCCATTTCTTCCAGGGGATCATATTTCTGTAGTCTGGAGATCAGTCACAATTCTGGGAGATCTTCAGGCCCCCCTCAGAGGTGGGCACCCTTGGCTGTTTCAGGGATCAGTTACTTGAAGTGCTGAAGGGCAGACAGGTGGGGAATACAGTCTGAACATACAAATCATAATAAAATAAGATCCTCTGCCCGTTTATCTGTGCACAGTTCTGTGCGACAGTCTTTGTACAGCCTGCAAACCAGTCCCAAAGAGCACCAAGCATGCTGTTTGGGCTCCATTTCCTCCCCAGTCTGCTTTCCCGTATGGTATACTAGTTAGAATATTGAATGATGAAAGCCTGGGTTCAAATCCCTCCTCAACTAGCAACCTGCTCTTGGGTGGGGCTGGGAGCAGGGATTGGCACAAGGGAGCCGCAAAGCAGGGAAGGAAAGGGGTGTGGTGCTCGAAGGGGGTGGCCCAGGTATGGTTGCCAACCTCCCAGTGGGGGCTGCAGATCTCCCAGAATTTGAACTGATTCCCACTGGCAACGGAAATTGGCTACTTGGCAAGGTGGACTCCATGGCATTAGACCCCTCGGATATCCCACTCCCCCCCATCCCCTCCATCCCTGCTCTCCCAGGTATTTCCCATCCAGGAGTTGGCAACCGTAGGTGGCTGGCCAGAGATGCTGCAAGCCGGAGGGCAGTGGGGGTCAGTTTCCCAGATCCCCCTTAGCCACTGGTGGGGGTTGGGCAGGAGGGTCGGCCAGCTCCAGGTTTACAAATTCCTGGAAATCTGGAGATGGAGACCGGGAAGGACAGGGAACTCAGTGAGGGAGAGAGTCCACCCTCCAAAGCATCCATTTTCTCCCCCGGGGGTGGTGGTGGTCCAAAGTGATCAGGAACAAAACAGTTTATTTCTCCGCAGAGGAAAGTCCCTGGCAATCAAGCCAGGAAGACCCGAAACAATACTTACAAGAACCTTAAATACCTCTTCTATTGATGCAATCATAATTTTAATAACTCAACCCACTGATTCCTACAGGCACCTTCATTCTAAGGTATTAATGCCCCTTGGCTGATTTTCTCATGTTAGGTAATTTTAAAACTGACTCAGCGATGCTATTCTGTATTTTCCCAGATATCTGTAGCATTCTTTAGCGGCTACACGTTTCCCTTCTGGATTCAGCCTTCAGAATTCCAGCCAGCCTAGCTTGTCTTCAAGGAAGTACTACAACAAAGAGTGGAAATACACAGTCCCCCCTCCCCCGTGAATCAGCCTTTGTTCTACCATAAAGCTGATTGTCTGATATACAGCTCCTGCCTGCCTTTGCAGATGGGGGGGGGGGGGTCCCAGACCAAGGGGGTTGCCAGTCTCCTGCCTGCAGACTACCAAATCCGTCCTCCAGAAGGAGAACTGATCTCTGTAGTCTGGAAATGAGCTGCAATTCCAGGGACTCCACAGGTCCCACTTGGAGGCCGGCATCCCTAAGAGTGGGGGTGAGGGTAAAGAAAACGCATTTTCTTTTTTCTACTCAACCATCCCATTTCCTGAGATGGCTAAACAGCACTGAATACCCTGGGAGCGCAGCCCTGTGCAAAGTTACTCCCCATTGAGCTGCCTAGGGCGGTTATGGACGGCAGCCTGGCTGAAGTCCGCTCCATCCACGTCTGGGCGCTGCTCCTCCGGGAAAGGACGGGAAGCCTCTCTCATTCGTCTGCAGCACTGAAAGAGTTAAACCAACAGAGCTGCTTGCTAGAGAGGCCAAGGGAAGGGGGTGGGGGGAGTGGAAAGGTTATTTTCCTGGGTGTGTATGTGTGGAGGGGTTTGCTTCTGAATCGCCAAAGAGGACAGGAGGGGCTTCAGGCAGGTAATGGGGGAGAGCCGTGCAGCCGGCTTCTGGGAAGGTTTACTCACAAGACAGGGGGAAGGGGAGGGATAAGCTCTTAAATATTGGAAAAGAGAAATGTTGGCTCTCATGTATAGCCTCAGAAGGCCAACTATATACACACCCACCCAGCACAGCTCTAGTCCATTGGAGGGTTTGTGTTGGTCTTAAGCAGAAGAACAAAGTTGGAGTCCAGCAACACCCTTAAATTTTATTCAGGGTATAAGCTTCTTCAGATACAGTGAAACAGAATTTCCGGAGCTGTGTTGGTCTGAAGTACGTAGAAGAACAGAGTTTGAGTCCAGTGGCACCTTTAAGATCAACAAAGTTTTATTCAGATTTATTCAGGGGCATGCACGCTGCTTCAGGTACATTGAAATTTCAAGTGGAAGTTACCGGTCCATACATATAACTGGAGGGTAAGTGGCAAATCAGTGTACAACATAATGAAGATGCTTAACAAATTCCAGAACCAAACAGGAATAACAAGCTTAGTTTTTCATTTGGGCTTAACAAGCCATTTGATTTGGTTTAATTTCTGGGGAAAGTGGAACAGTGAAGGAAATAAATATTTCAAAACTGGAGACTGATGGGCAGATGTGCCTTTCTAAATTGTGGAATGCTGAGAGTAATTAACAGAGACCTTGTTGTTATGCTCCATCGGTCTCCTCTGAGGTTTTCTGAGGTCTTTTTTAATTTGTTAGCTGCCTTGGTGGCCCTGGTAGGGGACAGAGAGGTGGGATCTGAATGATTTGTTAGCTGCCTTGGTGGCCCTGGTAGAAGACAGAGAGGTGGGATCTGAATGTTGTAGATAAAAATAAATTCTCAGCCATGGAGGTCTTTAGGCAGGCCCGGAAAGGAGTCTGACGGCTGATCAGGAGGGGAGGAATCCTTCATGCCAATCGGCTCCTTGACATGCCAGGCATCTGAGCCAGTGTTCCCCCCCCCCCAGCTGCCCTTCCCCCAGGGGTTCACCCCCCCCCCCCCTCCCGTTCATCCAGGCAGCCCCTTCTGCCCTGACCGGGAGAGGCTGGACAGCCCCTGGCCCATCCCCTCTGGTGGCTGCTTGGACAGAGCTGTTGCCTAACGCTTCCAACACAGAAGCCCCTCATAGTCACTTTATCCAGGGTTCCATTTTACATTGAGATGTAGCCCCCCCAGAGAGACTGATTCCCTGGTCATCTAAAGCCAAGATCGTATCATCCACAACAGACTTTTCAGGAGCCAAATAAAGACGGCTTGCTTTCCTGATGAACTAAACAGGCATATCTAACACAGCTTGATACGTCATAGAGCAGAATGACGCAAATCTTGATCCACAAATGGAACAATTATATTCTTTCCAATCCACCGGGCCAATCCTTTGGTGTCTCTTTACCAGGGTCGGTGATGTAGCTCTATTCTCTTTTGGTTTCTTTCTGTTTTTTTGATTGCCTTTCCTCTTCCTCTTTGTAGCTGCGTGAGTAAGGGTATCTTTCCACAGTTGGAGGCGACCCAAGAGGAGGAGAAGGCGATGGAAGAGGAGGACTCAGAAGGGCCTGGAATAGGCAAGAGATCGAGGGAAATTCCTCATCCCACCCAGGCAGGGAGTGGAGCTGAACACTGGGAAAGAGCTGTGCCAGAGATCCTCTCTCAGGACACGATGACTGCAGACGTACGCAACCGACGCTTCCGGCAGTTCCGCTACGATGAGGCCAATGGACCCCGAAAGGTTTGCAGCCAGCTCCACGGACTTTGCAGCCACTGGCTGGAGCCCGAGAGGCACACCAAGAAGCAGATCCTGGCCCTGGTGATCCTGGAGCAGTTCCTGGCCATCCTGCCCCAGGAGATGCAGGGCTGGGTGAGGGGATGTGAGCCGGAGAGCAGTTCCCAGGCGGTGGCCCTGGCCGAAGGTTTCCTCCTGAGTCAGGCCGAGGAGAAGAGGCAGGCAGAGCAGGTGAGGGGGTGTCCTTCACTCAGTTCCAGCAAGGACCTTGTCCTAAGAATTCCCTGCCAGGTATTTTTCCCCTTATGGAATTTCCCCCTCCCGTTCATCCAGGCAGCCCCTTCTGCCCTGACCGGGAGAGGCTGGACAGCCCCTGGCCCATCCCCTCTGGTGGCTGCTTGGACAGAGCTGTTGCCTAACGCTTCCAACACAGAAGCCCCTCATAGTCACTTTATCCAGGGTTCCATTTTACATTGAGATGTAGCCCCCCCAGAGAGACTGATTCCCTGGTCATCTAAAGCCAAGATCGTATCATCCACAACAGACTTTTCAGGCGCCAAATAAAGACGGTTTGCTTTCCTGATGAACGAAACAGGCATACCTAAAACAGCTTGATACGTCATAGAGCAGAACGACACAAATCTTGATCCACAAATGGAACAATTATATTCTTTCCGATCCACTGGGCCAATCCTTTGGTGTCTCTTGACCAGGGTCGGTGGTGTAGCTCCATTCTCTTTTGGCTTCTTTCTGGCTTTTTGATTGCCTTTCCTTTTTCTCTTTGTAGCTGCGTGAGTAAGGGTATCTTTCCACAGTTGGAGGCGACCCAAGAGAAGGGGAAGGCGATGGAAGAGGAGGACCCAGAAGGACCTGGAATAGGCAAGAGATCGAGGGAAATTCCCCATCCCACCCAGGCCGGGAGTGGAGCTGAATACTGGGAAAGAGCTGTGCCAGAGATCCTCCGTCAGGACATGATGACTGCAGACGTACGCAACCGACGCTTCCGGCAGTTCCACTACGATGAGGCCGATGGACCCCGAGAGGTTTGCAGCCAGCTCCACGGACTTTGCAGCCACTGGCTGGAGCCCGAGAGGCACACCAAGAAGCAGATCCTGGACCTGGTGATCCTGGAGCAGTTCCTGGCCATCCTGCCCCAGGAGATGCAGGGCTGGGTGAGGGGATGCGAGCCGGAGAGCAGTTCCCAGGCGGTGGCCCTGGCCGAAGGTTTCCTCCTGAGTCAGGCCGAGGAGAAGAGGCAGGCAGAGCAGGTGAGGGGGTGTCCTTCGCTCAGTTCCAGCAAGGACCTTATCCTAAGGCCTCCCTACCAGATATCTCTACCTTTAGAGGATTCACAGGGGTGGGAAGAAACCCCAGCCCTCATTCTTGGCCCTGTGGCTGAACCAGCTCTGCTGGTCGATGGAGGGATGCAGAGTCTGGGAGTGGGGCAGCAGGATCCGTCTCCTCAGCCTCTTCCATTTCTTATCTTACTCGTCTCCCTTACTGCTGTTTCAGATGTGGGGATCAGCAGTCAAGATGGAAGCGAAGCTCTCTGAGGCAGAAGGAGCTCCGTCAGAGGAAAGTCTGAGGGCACAAGCCCAGCAGCCTGCCCAAGATCCCCTGTCAAGTGGAAAAGGTGCCTCCTGCCCAGATGGGATCATTGGGTCAAGTCATTGGGTGGAAGGTTTGGGACAGAGGAAAAAGGAAATACTTCTGCTCTCTACACAGAGGGAACTTCTGGGACTTGGGCCCCAGGATGTAGTGATGGCCACTCACTTGCATGGGGAGTAGACAGATTCATGGAAGGCCATTGCATTCTTATCTTAAAATATTTGTATCTGATTTTTTTTTCCATTAGAGGGACTGGAGGTGGCTCAGAAAAGGAAAGGAAGACAAATGTGGGTGCAGCTATTAGCCCTGGTGATGAATGAATGGAACCTCCCATGTTCCCCAATAATTGGGCTTCTCAGCCCCTGCTTAAAGGCTTTCTAAGGGCTTTTGGCAGGCCAGAGTCAGAACGAGGATACTAGACTAGGGATGACAGGCCATGGCCTGGCCACCCCATGAGGTTTGAGGGCAGAGAATGGGGTGGGCGTCATGTCCTGTTGATGTCTCGTCCAGCCGAATACCCAGATGCAGGGGTCATTTCCTGCAGGAGCGCACAGGAGCGGAGCTCCGGCAGTAAAGAGCCCAGGGGGTGGGCACATGCAACAAGCCCCGCCCCCCGCTCCCAGCACCCCTCAGTCAGAGCAAGAAGCAGTCAGGTAAGTTGCAGAGACCCACCCTCCCCCCTGGTCCAAAACAGTCCAGTGGCACCTTTAAGACCAAGTTTTATTCAGGTACAAGCTCTCCCTCCTCTGCAAGGACAGATCTGCACGTTCCCACCCCCCCAATAGCTAGTAATCCAAAACAGTCCAGTGGAGCCTGAGCGGTGGGTGTTGCCTTCTGACACACTTCCAGTGATGTCAGGGGGTGTGGCATATGCAAATGAGTTATGCTAATGAGTTATGCTAATGAGCTCCTGCACCTCTTTTTCTACGAAATGACCCCTGCCCGGATGTGAAGTCAGAGCATCAGCAGATGCCCTCGAACACCTTTGATAGTGCACTAAAATGACATCCGGGTTTGGGATCTGGATGTTGTGAGTCATGTTGTTCAATGAGATTGATGGTCCCTAAAATTCACCCTTCCAATTGTGTCTCTCTTGCAGGCCATGAAGAGATGCTGTCAAGCCATCATCTTTGCAGTGGAGCACAAATGTCTGCTCCCCCTCTGGTCCAGGTACTTTGGGTGATGATTGGAGGACCATTGGGCCCGATTCCTTTCTCAGGGACACCTTTGCTCCAGCTGTCCGAGCAAGAGAGGCTCTGAGCGCAACTCCCTCTACACATAGCAAGCTCTGCGTCCTGCACCCTTCCAGAATGCCCCTGTCTGTCGAGAGTGTCGTCTCTGCCTGGCACGATCTGTGACCAGGGAATCTGCTTTTTCTTTCAGTCTCCCTTTTCCTTTGAGGAGGTGGCCGTGTGTTTCACAGAGGCTGAGTGGGCCCTGCTGGATCCGGGCCAAAGAACTCTCTACAGGGAAGTCATGCTGGAGAACTATGGGAATGTGGCCTCTCTGGGTAAGGATCTTTCATTGGTGTCAAAGGTACTAATTGCTGCCCTTGGGGTGATGCATAAATCAAAATATTGAATGGCAGTCTGTGGCTGTGAGGCCTGTCCAGCTACCTTTCCCCACACTGGGGGCCTCCAGGACTTGGGGTGGCAGTGAAAGTGAAGTTCAGCATGGCTGGAGAGAGTGACCCAAGCCCCCTGGGGCCAGTGCTGTGGCCCTCACCCAAGCCAGAGGGGGAGCCCTGGCCTGTGGCCAAGGCGGGGCTGAGAGCCCCCCAGAAAGACTCTGGAAGGGGCCAGATCTCGATTTCTCAGTGGCCAACCTCTACCACATGCCCTTGCCCCAGAGGGGATTACAGGCATCCACTCTGACTATGATCAGGATCTCTCTCCTTTATACTGGTTGGGATTTGGGGCTTTGATTTTGACCACGGTTCCATCCTTCCAGATGAATTTATCCTCTTCCTTCAATTTCTGTCTCTCTCTCAGCAAAAGAATCCAGGAATGCAAGAGAGACAACACTGGAGAGCAAAGAAGGCTTCGTGTCCAAAGAATGGCTGGAGATTTTCTCAGGGAGATCTCAAGGGACTCTTTCTTTCCCACCTGAGCTGCCTGCTAGTGAGTTTCCTTCGTGGTTAGGTCAAGGGAATGGGCCAGGGACAGCAGGGGGACCTTTCTTCTTCCCTTCTGGGCAACTCTTGGTTTGGTGGAATGATCCAGCCTGCTAGGTAAGGAGGGAGGGAGGCCGTCTGGGCCTGGGATGTGGAGATTTGGGAGCTCCTTCTGGGGCTGAGCTCAACTGTGGCTGTTGAGGGGCTGCACTCTCCTTAAATACCAGATATTCCCAGGGGGGGGGGTTTACCTAATAACAGCCCTGCTGGATGTGGCCAAAAGCACATCAACCCTTTCCTACTGTGGTCTCCTCGATGCCTTCGTTCCTTGGTTGGAGATGGGTCTGAGTGCTTTCTTTGGAGCTGCTCTTCCTTGCAGGGGTGGCCTGCCGCAGATATTTCCACCAGGGGGAACTGGCTTCAGCCAAACCACACAGCACCCTCTGTTGTGGTGAGGGGGGGGTCAGTCCTCACCCCCAGGGGTGGAATCATTTGCTATTGAAGAGATTCCCACTGACCCTGTCAACCCAGTAAACACAGAGTCAAGTTCTCAGCTGAAGCACAGTTGGTTGAGGCACAACAGGACAGGGAAAGCCCTGTAGCCCCCTCCCGTCTCCCCAAGAGGTAAGCGACCAACTCCTTCCCAAAGGCTAAGCCCCTTCCAACTCCTTGAGGCAGGAAAGTGTCTACTGCAGAAAAACAGACACACACACACAGAGAAAGAAAGCCAGGTATACCTGTCCAATCAGCATGCCCCGGTTCCCGGGTTTCTCTGAGGCCGGCCAGCACTGTCTTCCCCTGTCCCCAGGGAAGAGGGTTGAATCAGTGACCACCCTGTGCTGTTCTAAGGCGCTGCCAAACTAACTCCCCCACACTTCTCTTCCTTCACCCAGGTCCTGCTGATCCTCTGCATATTAGCCACGTGTTGCCAGGGTTTGGGGAGGATGGGACAGGATTTCCTCTTCTGGGGTCATAGCTAGACTTTTTGGCACTGCGTGTTCCTCGAGGGCAGACTTTCAGAGGGCTTTTCTCTGCTGTGACATTTTGTAACCCCAAAATGACCTTGCGGCCCGGTAAGCCAGTCTTCTGGCTATCTCTCGCTGCGCTTTAGACAATAGAGAGGCCCCGAGAACGGTTCAGAGATAGCAAGGAAATGTCTCTTGAGTGTAGGTGGCCCTACACTGCAGGGTTGCTTTTCTCACTGGACTTTACCTGCCCCCCTAAAAAATGAGACCTCTTCAAAAACCATGGGGGGGTCCCTTTGGAACTGTAGGGTTCACTTTGTGAGCTCCTGGCTTCTCACTGCCCCATAGCAAACTTGTATTTTTGGGAGGCTGAAAACCAGCTCCTTCTTGGCTGTCATCATATCTAGAATCATAAAATCATAGAGTTGAAAGGGATCTCCAGGGTCATCTAGTCCAACCCCCTGCACAATGCAGGAAATTCACAAATTCCCCCCCCACACACACACATGCTATTCCATGACCAGAAGATGACAAAAAACTTCCAGGATCTTGAGCCAAACTGGCTTGGAGAAAAGTTGCTTCCTGACCCCAAAAGTGGCAATCAGCCTTTCCTGCCCTCCCTCTCATGATTTCCCTAAGTTCACAGAATCAGCATTGCTGTCAGATGGCCATCTTGTCTATGTTTGAAAACCTCCAAAGAAGGAGAGCCCACCGCCTCCCGAGGAAGCCTATTCCACTGAGGGACTGTTCCGGTCCGACCTTCTGGGGCAACAGAAAACAACTCCGTACCATCCTCTATATGACAGCCCTTCAAGTACTTGAAGATGGTTATCATGTCACCTCTCAGTCATCTCCTCT
>NW_015169845.1:107060-117133 GCF_001447785.1 Gekko japonicus | reverse complement strand
GCAGACCCCCACCATAATATCACTAATACTTCTTACTCCTTTTATTTTTATCCAGAGACACTCAGCTGGACTTCTGTGCTCAGATTCACGTATTTCCTCACAAGTGTATACCTCCTTTACATATAATGTGACTCCTCCGCCCTTTGATATTTATCTGTCTTTTTTAAATAAATTGTACCCCTCAATCCTAATATCCCAATTGTGTCATCCCACCAAGTTCAGTAACAGCAGTGAAATATTTGTGTAGATTTACATTGCTGAATAAAGTATGCTAAATAGTTCAGCAGATGCATTTAAGGAAAGACAAATAATAAAACACACACCACTCCAGCATCAGCTCCCTCACCTGCCCCTTCTCAGAGCCCAGCTGGCTGTGGTCTGATTCTGGGAGTACAGCAGTGAAATATTTGTGTAGATTTACATTGCTGAATAAAGTATGCTAAATAGTTCAGCAGATGCATTTAAGGAAAGACAAATAATAAAACACACACCACTCCAGCATCAGCTCCCTCACCTGCCCCTTCTCAGAGCCCAGCTGGCTGTGGTCTGATTCTGGGAGGAGGAGCCTTATACAGTTAAAGGCTCAGCCAGCAGAGGGCGGAGCCAGCAGTCAGCCCCAGGCAAAACTGCTAAAAGCTACGATTTTGTATCACCAATTTGCAGATCACACCCAGCTCTTTCTGCTCTTGGACAGCTACTTGGATACTTCCCCATAATATCTGGCTGGGGGTTTGGAGACTGTGGCAGGATGGTTAAGGAAGAGCAGGCAGAGACTGAATCTGGGGAAGACAGAGGTTCTGTGGCTTGGGGGGAGGGGCTTCGGGGTTGGGGTTCAGGCTGCTGGCTCTTGATGGGACTTTGTTGATACCAGCATACTCCATCAGGAGTCTGGGTGTGACTTTGGACGCCTCCCTGACCATGGAGGTGCAGGTCACAAATACTGCCATATTGGCATTTTATCATCTACGCCTTCCTGAGCTGCTCTTGGACCAGATAGCAGCCCTGCATGGGCCGGATCTGGCCCACTGGCCGTTTCTTTGACACCCATGCTCTAGGCTGATCCTGCATGAGCAGGGGGATTGGACCAGATGGCCTGTATGGCCCCTTCCAACTCTATGATTCTATGATTCAGTGGCTGAGTTTTGGAGAAAAGATCTGGCCAAGGAATTACACACCCTTTCATGGGCAGGGCATGACTGGTGGCTTGGCTTCTTGCTTGGGTGCTGATGGAAACTCTTTCTTTATTTCAGCAGCAGATGTAGTGGGATTCTCCTTGGAAAATGCCAGGAATGAAGATGCTGAAAGAAACTTCAGAGATGGAGACGGACCACAGAGGCAGGAGGAAAGCCATGCAGGTAACAGGAGGGATAAGCCCATTCCTTGCCAAGGAGGGGGTTTGACAAAGGTCAATCAAAAAAAAGAAGAAATAAAAAATTCCTGTGCGCAGACCAGAAAACCCAGTCCTGGGAAAAAGGGAAATGAAACTGCGGCCCTTGCAAAGACCTTCAGTCAGAGAATGATCGTCATTTCACAGAGACCAATTCCCTTAGGAGAGAAATTGTATAATTGCTTATAGTGCAGAAAGAGCTTCAGTGGGAACAGTCCTTACTTCATGAGGCAGAAAGGCCCTTCTGTGACCTGCAGGTCCTGTTTCACCCTGCCCTATGAGGTTTTCCCAACACCTGGAGTGACTTCTTTTCTGTCCTTCAGGTTAACCACCTCCAGCCCCTGACCTTAGTAAGAATTGCTCACTGAGAGGGTCACGACTCCCAGCTTCCATTCCAAGTTCTGAAGCCTTGTCTCTGCATTTCCCACTACCCAGCACCTGGTCACCAGAGGGACAGCTTGCTGCCTTGTGCACCTCTTGGGTTCCTTTTCAAATTGCATGTCCAAGACAGTGGAGGCCTATGTGGTACAGCAAACCACTACCAGGATCAAAAGTTATAAAGTATTTCTTAACAGGACAATCTTTATAAGCATACTCTTAGCACAGCACCAGATTGAACAAGGGATTCAAAATAAATTGATAAAATGAAAATCCTCAGTATGTCCCTCTCTACCTGCCCTATCAGTTGTTAAATATAAATCAGGCTCCTTAGCTTAGAAAGTTCTAGATTTTTACAGGAGTTCCATTAACTTCAGGCCTCTTCCCCAACTGTAGGCCACAGCACATGGCAATGGCTGCCTCCTCCAGACTGTACTCAAGAGCTCTTTCTTCCTTAATGGAATGAGCAAAAAAGAGCCCCACCTCCTTTCTCCCAGGATTCTGATCATCTCTCTTTCCCCTCCCACTCATTAGGTCAGGCTCAGTCAAAGAAGCTTTTCCTGAAGTCTCCAGGAGCTTTTTCCTGAATCCTTTCTAGTCTTTTATTCCTCCAGATCTGTGTTCCCAACTTGGAGGTGGGGGGAGAGGACTAGCCCCTTGTTTCTTGCCTGCTCTCTGTCCAGAGAGGAAAAACTTTTAAACTCAGAAAGAAGGTCTTACTCTGTTCAAACCTCCATCCCAAGATGCATTTTTTTCACACTCCACATCTAAGAAGTCACACAGGTGGGGAGCCATATAATGGTCAGAGTCCCAAACAAGCATCTCCAGCGCAGGAGGCTTAATGTACTTTGAAAGTGTATACTATTGTACACTTTAATGTACAGCAGGAAGAAGCCACAGAAATATATGGAGTGTGGATGGAAATTCAGGTGCAAACTAGATCTTGCATGAGTTCTAAAAGGATCTCTCTCTTTATTCCAACAGGGGATGACCAGTGGAACAAGGAGGATGAGGAACTGTATCCTCTATCACCTGATGAAATCCAGAATAAAGGCGTGAGGGGAAACTTCAGGAATCAAGGGAGACCTAAGAGGCAGAAAGGCAGCCATTCAGTCAAGACAAGGTGTAAAGCCATACCTTTCCAAGAGGGGGATTTCCAAGAAGTCATTCACATGGTGGAGGAAACAGACAAAGGCTTGGACTGCGGAAGGAATGTCTCAGATCAAACCCAATATAATGTCCATTTACGAATGCACAGAGAAAAGAAAACCCATCAATGCCTGGAGAGTGGGAAGACCATGATTCTCAGAGCAGAGCTCCCTAAATGTCAAAGGACACATACAAGAGAGAAACATTATAGGTGCTCAGACTGTGGCAAGAGCTTTTCAGAGAAATCAGACCTTGTTCAGCACCAAAGGATTCACTCTGGAGAGAAGCAGTTTATCTGCTCAGAGACTGGAATGGCATTCTCTGAAGAAAGAAAGCGTAACGTACGCTTCCCAAAACCCATTATAATGAAGGCACATAAATGCTTTCAGTGTGGAAACTCCTTCAGAAACAGATCACAACTCATTGTGCACCAAAAGATGCACATAGGGGAGAAACTATTTGAATGCTCAGAGTGTGGGAAGAGATTCAGTCGGAGTGGCAGTCTTCAAGACCATCAACGAACCCACACGGGAGAGAAACCTTTTGAATGCTCAGAGTGTGGGAAGAGATTTGGTTGGAGTGGCAATCTTCAAAACCATCGACGAACCCACACAGGGGAGAAGCCCTTCGAATGCTCAGAGTGTGGGAAGAGATTCAGTCGGAGTGGCGGTCTTCAAAAACATCGACGAACCCACACAGGGGAGAAGCCCTTCGAATGCTCAGAGTGTGGGAAGAGATTCCATTGGAGTGATACTCTTCAAGAGCATCAGCGAACCCACACAGGGGAGAAGCCATTTGAATGCTCAGACTGTGGGAAGAGATTCAGTTGGAGATGCACTTTTCGTCATCATCGACAAAACCACACAGGGGAGAAGCTTTTTGAATGCTCAGACTGTGGAAAGAGATTCAGGTGGAGATGCACTCTTCAGCAGCATCAACGAACCCACACAGGGGAGAATCCCTTTGAATGCTCAGAGTGTGGGAAGAGATTCAGTGAGAGTGGCCATTTTCAAGAGCATCAAAGAACCCATACAGGGGAGAAGCCTTTTGAATGCTCAGAGTGTGGGAAGAGATTCAGTCACAATAGCACTCTTCAACAGCATCTAAGAAACCACACAGGGGAGAAACCTTTTGAATGCTCAGAGTGTGGGAAGAGATTTAGTAGGAGTTCCTATTTTCAAGAGCATCAAAGAACCCACACAGGGGAGAAGCCTTTTGAATGCTCTTTGTGTGGGAGGACATTCATTCAGAGTAGCCATTTACAACAGCATCTAAGAACCCATACAAGGGAGAAGCCATTTGAATGCTCAGAGTGTGGGAAGAGGTTCAGTCGGAGGGCCAGTCTTCAACAGCATCAACAAACCCACACAGGGGAGAAGCCCTTTGAATGCTCAGAGTGTGGGAAGAGATTCTGTCACAATGGCACTCTTCAACAGCATCTAAGAAACCATAGAGCAGAGAAGCTTTTTAAATGTTCAGAGTGTGGGAAGAGATTCCATAACAGTGGCAATCTTCAACAGCATCAACGAACCCACACAGGGGAGAAGCCCTTTGAATGCTCAGAGTGTGGGAAGAGATTCAGTCGGAGTGGGTCTCTTCAACAGCATCAACAAACTCACACAGGGGAGAAGCCGTTTGAATGCTCAGAGTGTGGGGCAAGATTCCTTCGGAAGGGCACTCTTCAACAGCATCAACGAACCCACACAGGGGAGAAGCCCTTTGAATGCTCAGAGTGTGGGAAGATGTTCAGTCGGAGTGCCACTCTTCAACAGCATCAAAGAACCCACACAGGAGAGAAGCCCTTTGAATGTTCTGAGTGTGGGAAGAGATTTAGTTGGAGTGGCACTCTTCAAAAGCATCAACGTACCCACACGAAGAGAAGCCCTTTGAATGCTCAGAGTGTGGGAAGACATTCAGTCAAAGTGGCACTCTTCAAGAGCATCAACGAAACTCACACAGGGGAATAGACCTTTGAATGTTTAGAGTGTATGAAGAGATTCAGTCAGAGTGGTGCTCTTCAACAACGTCAATAAACCTACACAGAAGCCTTTTGAATACTCAGAATGTGGGAAGCGATTCAGTTGGAATGGCACTCTTCCACAAAATCAAAGAATCCATACAGAGGAGAAACCCTTTTGAATGTGGGAAGAGATTCCGTCACAATGGCACTCTTCATCTAAGAAACCATAGATGGAACAAGCTTTTTAAATGGTCAGAGTGTGGGAAGAGATTCAGTCACAGGGGCAGTCTTCTACAGCATCAATAAATTCACACAAGGGAGAAGCCCTTTGAATGTTCTGAGTGTGTGAAGAGATTATGTTGGGACTCTTCAACAGCATCAACAAACCCACACAGAGGAGAAGCCATTTGAATGCTGAGAGTGTGGCAAGATGTTCAGTTGGAGTGCCACTCTTCAAGAGCATCAAAGAACCCACACAAGGGAGAAACCCTTTGAATGTTCTGTGGGAAGAGATTCAGTTGCTGCGGTTCTCTTCAAAAGCATCAGCTAACCCACACAGAGAGAAGCCCTTTGAATGTTCTGAGTGTGGGAAGGGATTTATTTGGAGTGGCACTCTTCAAAATCATCAACGAACCCGCAGGAGGAGAAGCCCTTTGAATGCTCAGCGTGTAGGAAGACATTCAGTCAAAGTGGTGCTCTTCAACAGCATCAACAAACCCACACAGGAGAAAAGACCTTTGAATGTTTAGAGTGTATGAAGAGATTTAGTCAGAGTGGTGCTCTTCAGCAGCATCAACAAACCCACACAGGAGAATCCTTTTGAATTTTCAGAATGTTGGAAGCAATTCAGTTAGAGTGGCATTGTTCCTCAGCATGAATGAACCCATACAGGGGAAAGCCCTTTTGAATGCTCAGGGTGTGGTTAGAGATTCAGTTACAATGGCACTCTTCAACAGCATCTAAGAAACCATACAGGGGAGAAGCTTTTTTTATTCAAAGATAAGTGAAATATACAGAAGAAACCAGGAAGCATAAACATTACTGCATTCAACACTATTACAATGAAGTGTAAACATATACACCTAAAACATTTCAATAACTCTATATAGCTCAATGAACTACACCTGACTTAAGCCTTATACCCTTTGTTATGGTCCCTAGAGATTCAGTCGGAGTGGGACTCTTCAGCAGCATTAACAAACCTATATGGGGAGAAGCCCTCTGAACGTTCTGAGTGTTGGAGCAATTCAATTAGAGTGGCAGTCTTCAACAGCTTCTAAGAACCCATACAGTGGAGAAGTCTTTTTTAAAATATACAGGGGAGAAATCTTTTTTTAAATATATTTTTTATTTTAAATTTTATATAGGGTACAGAAAAAGATAAAAGGTGTGAGGGGGGAAATAAATAAATGTAAAGCACTTTTTTTTTTACAAATATTCAAGACAATACAGACATAAATGAATTAATAAATCTAGGTAAATAATTATAACATTACCAATAATGCTGTTTCTCTAAAATACTTTATCCACTATTCCCAATTTGAAAAAACACTATGAAATAAATTGTGTGAACAAATATTTTATATCAACTTAAAATTGACAGAAAGCCATTTAAAATGATATATAACAACAAGGAAGTAACAAATATAAAACATTTCAAATAACTGATAAAAATCATATGACTATGAGGAAATGGTAACCATTGATTAACTGAATAATCAAAACATAATTTTGTATTGCTCTTACAACTCTTTTTATAATAGGTGAAAAAACCTCTCAATTTATTCCCAAATTCACTACTTGGTCTGTTATTTATATGATTCATCAATTTTGCCATAACAGCATATTCTTCCATCTTATTTTTCCATTCTTCAAGATCTGAGCAGAACTCCATTTTCCATTTAGTTGCAAACACTACTCATGCCACTCTTAACATATATAGAAATAGTTCATGTATTGCTCTTTCAGTATTCATGGGTAGAATTCCCAATAGCATAGTCTCTGGTCTATATGACTGAGGTAACGTTGGGTCATTCCCTTACTTTTTTATTTTTATTTTTTTTATTAAATATAAAAAACAGGGTTTTTTGCCAAATTATCTTGGAATCTTTCCAGCCATTCCGGGGTATCAGGATCCTCTCCTCCATCAGTTTTTTCCCTTCTTTCTTTAGTTCTTGTCAGTGTCATGCTGTACCTATATTTTCTGTACAAGCTTTTCATTTACGTGTTACATCAATATTTGTGTTAGGTTTTTTTTTTACTATTATAACAATTATAGAACACTTCAATTTGACCTTGAACTATAAGTATATGACCTTAAACATGATTGAACACTGTTTTGAGTAAATCAATGCATAATGATTATCTTTACCTGATATACCATATAAATTTTTAAATCATATACTTTCATAACAATAAAAATATAGACAGAGAGATTGTGTTAAAAGAGAGAAGCCTGAAATATTTAAAATGGTGGAGCAAGATAGAAGATAATATGTTATGGTTGATCTGTTAGTTTTAGTAAGTTAATATTTATGAGTTTTCACTTGTCAGAACTATTTCACATAAAAAGTAAGCAATGTTAAACTTTTTTTTTTAAGCCCCCGGAGGGGATTTTTTATTGATTTTTTAAACACTACAAAAACTAGAACAGAAAAAAGGGAAAGGGAAAGCTACATATAAGGGAGAAAGTAAAGAACCCACTACTAACTAAAAACCCAAGAGAGGAGATCTCCAACTAGCTTTTTATACTTCATTCAGACTTCATCTTTGTACTTCTTATGAACTGTGTCAATCTTTTAACCCTTTTAACCATCCCGTTACATTTAATTGCCCAATAACAGTGCCCCCCATCATCCCCTAGAACCAAAGTTCTCAAAGGCACAATTCAGAGTCCTTCAGCCTTTACTTCTTCTTCTTCTCTCTCTTCCGCAGTTTGTAGGACCTTTTCGGGGCTGATGCCCCCTAAAAGTAAGCAATGTTAAACTTATTAATGTTGTTAAAGATAATAAGTTCTTGTCTTTGCCTTTGTTTGGAAAAGTCCTCAGTCAACAGCAAACCCTGAGTCCAGTATACATAGTCTTTGCTTTTAAAAGGCCTCCAGCTATCTGAGTTCTCCAATGCAATACAGGATACGTGAATAAACAGCAAAATTCGACCTTCATTATAATTCCAGGGTGTTAAGTTCCATGAGGTGGCAGTAGAGCCTATGACAAAAAGCACATCTGGAATTCGCCCTCCTAAAAAAAAAGCCGAAGTCTCCCCCAGAAGTCAAAACAAAATATCAGCCTTGAGCCTGGAAAGGAAGGATGGGAAGTTCAAACAAGTGTCTCAGTCTCACTGGGTCTTTTATCAGAGAGTATATAAGCATCAGCCAAGTCATAAGATATGTTTTATCTTCCAAATAATGGTAGAAGCAGTAATAAATCTTATGTCATGGAGTCCAATTATATTGCTCTCATGAGTTCAAAGAGTCCAATTACATTAGTTCAGGGAGTTGTTCCGTTATCCAGTTAATCCAAATAATAATCTCTGTCCGTCCAGGCAGCAGCCAGGAAATACACAGTCTCATAGAATCTCTTTACTCTTCCCAATGTTTGTTTTTTAAAGGAGTAAAAAAGATTTTATTAAAAAGTGCCAAAGTATATTCTAATAAACTTGAATAAATCAGGGAGGAAAGGAGGGAAGGAAAGAGAAAAGGGAAAAAAGATGAGCAGTCTAGTTTGGATTAGAGAGTGGGTCACTCTCGAAGATACAAGATTGTTGCAAATCGAAGGACATGATTTGTTACTTGGATGGAATGCCTTTTTATGGTATGAGAAAGCAAATTCCCATAAGTACTTTAAACAGCATTGGTTGAGAGCCTCTTTACTTAAAGTTTGGGACGGAATCCATAAACATTTTTATACTAGAAGATCGAGACTAATAACACCATTAGAGGCCTTTATGCTGACAAATGCTTATACAGGAGAAGAAACATTGAGGTATCAGGACATTTTGGACAGTAAGGATAATCTTAAACTACCGGAACATTTGTCCTGGTGGCAAAAAGCACAGCTGGAATCAATATATCTGAAGTACAAAAAAGTGGGATTTAATTGTAAAATAACCGAATTGGAAAATGTTATGTTAACAGCAGACAGTAAAATGATAAAGAAAATATATAAAATTTTGTTGGATGATACAATGGTAGATGAAATTGTGAAGAATAATATGATTGCATGGGCTCAGAATTTAGGGCATACTATAAATCTGGAAGATTGGGGGCAGATTTGGGAGAAAAATATTAAAATGACCAATGCTATAACATATAAAGAGAATATGTATAAGATGTTTTATAGATGGTATATTACACCTGATAGATTGGCTAAGCAAAATACTAACTGTTCTGATAAATGCTGGAAATGTAAGAGTAAAAGGGGCACATTTTATCATATGTGGTGGCTATGTGATGTAGATTATAAAAGAAAAATTAATAAAAGTGTACCCATGGGTACTTAAAAAAAAAAATAACTCACTTGCTCGATGTTATCTCATTCAAAACAGGATCTGGAAAGCCAGCTCCGACTATCGCTGGCCTCAGATCAGAGGAGAGGGAGGGAGATTTCTCCCGCTGACATTTTCAAACACCCCTAGGGAGTTCCGATCAGTGGAGCTAAAACAGAAGCTGTCAAGAAGCCACTGCCCAGAAATCAGGGGAGAAGCCTTTTGAATGCAAGAGATTCAGTTACAGTAGCACTCTTAGAAAACGTCTAAGATCTCACACAGGCGTGTGTGCAAAGAGATTCAGTCAGAGTGACACTCTTCAACACCATAAAAAAACCCACTAGAAGTGTGGGGGGGGAAATATCATTTTTCCACATTTGGGTCAGTTGGGCCTGAAAAACAGTGGCATTCCAGAATATTCCCGAATCCCAATATTGAATTTATTCGGCTCTGTTATATCCTATGGGGACCATCTCTGTAGGGTATAATGGAGAATTTCACTCATCGACATCAGGAAGATACTGTTATTTCTTGATAAATTTATTTATTTTTATTTATTTATTATTAAATTTATACCCCACCCTCCCCCGTAGGGCTCAGGGCGGCTTACATGGCAAGAGAACTTGCTAATAAAAACATCAAATAATGTAGTACATTTAAAACAAAATATACAATTTAAAACCCATTCAAACATTAAAGTGCTCTAACTACATC
>NW_015169845.1:103554-106922 GCF_001447785.1 Gekko japonicus | reverse complement strand
CTCCACACAACAGACACCCTGGGAGGTCGGTGGGGCTGAGAGAGCTCTGACAGAGACTCCTCTTTTTCAAGAACAGCTCTTATCAGAACTACGGCTTGCCCAAGGTCATCCAGCAGGTGCAAGTGGAGGAGTGGGGAATCAAATCCGGTTCTCCCAGAATAGAGTCCATGCACTTAACCACTACACTAAACTGGAGAGAGGCAAATCATTGGAAGCAGAGAGAGAAAATTCTTACCAAGAAGATGTTGGAGAGGCTATCGAGGATCACTTGGACGGTTTTCCCATCCTTGACCGTCAACAAGTTGAGCAAGGGCAGGAGGGTCCCGACTTGGACCAGATCGACGATCTGCTCCACAGTGCCTCCGGTGGTGAAGTTGGCCACTGCCCAAATAGCCTCTTTCTGGGCCTTGAAGTCTCCCTTTTCCAGAAGCTCCACCAGGGGATGCAGGAGCCCGCAGGTGATAATCTGCTGGATCTGCGAGCAGGGCCCCGCTGCAATGTTGCTGAGTGCCCACGCCGCCTCCTTCTGGATGGAGGACTTGGGGTGCCGCAGGAGCCGGGGGAGGATGGCCAACAGGCCCGCGTCGATGGCCAGCTGCGTCTGCTCGTCCGTCCCGGTGACGATATTGCCAACAGCACGCAGAGCTGGAGTCAGAATGGGCAAGTCCGGACAGGACAAGAGCCTCGGCAGCATCCCCGTCTCCACCATGACGTGAATGCGGTTGTTGGTTCCGTCGGTCAGGTAGAAGACAGCCCAGCAGGTGTCTGCGATAATGTCCCTGTCTTCGTGTTGCAGGAGACAGATCAGCGCGGGGAGGATCTGCCTCACGGCTTCCAGCAGCGGCCACGGGTTTTTATTCTGGCAGAGGTTGGACAGCGTCCACGTGACGTTCCTCAGGAACCCCACAGGGGTAGTTGGTGCCACCAGAGCCAGGAGAGGTGGAATGACGTTCTGCTGGATGAGAGAATCTCTGTACATGGGGCCGTCGCCTGCTACGTTCCCAAGGGCCCACACCGACTGCTCACAGATGTGCCTTTGTGGAGATTCCAAGAGAGCGACAAAAGCCAGTATGGCGTTGGCTTCCACAACCGCTCTGGTACTGAGGTACTGCTTCAGTGGGAAGATCATTGAATGCAGAGTACTTTGCTTGCCACTTGTGTATTTATGGAATATATGTAACATATTTGGAAGTTGTTGCCAGATCGTAATAAGAAATACAATAATACGCTTTTTATGTAAAAATTGAACTGTATTGTATATTAATCAAGGTGAACAACTTATACACAGTATTTATCTTGTGGTTTCTACATTCTGTACTGTGTCCCTTTACTGTTACCTTTCCGCAGGACATGCAAGGCAGAGGTGTTCCGCTGGGCCTTTGGTTGAGGACAGCGACAGGACTTCTTTTGACACTCTCATATAATTCCCCATCCCTTATAACCCCTACCCCCAGGGGAGACTGGGGAGTTCGGATTTCTCCGCCATCTTATATATTGTATATACACTGTTTTTATTCACTAGTATGTACTGGACTGTTTTAATTTAGTTTTATATCGAGAATGTATACTATCCTGTTGTAAGCCGCCCTGAGCCCTATTTTAGGGAAGGGTGGCCTAGTAAATCCAATTAAATAAATAAATAAATTTTGTGGATAAATGTATCTTTTTTAGTGGTACTATGATTTGTTTAATTTGCTTTCCTGCTCATTCAGCGGGGTTCTGGAGGCATTTTGGACTGGAAAGGGTTAATAAATGGACACTATTTCTGCATTTTAATTTCCAGAATATTGTTCTGGAGTGCCTTTTAATGCATCCCACTCTTTTTTAGTGGTACTACTTTTTGTTTAATACTCATCCCAGCCTGTTCTGGCTTTTACCCATCCCGGGTGAGGAGAAAGAAAATTCCTTTGAGGCCTCAGTAATTCTAGAATGGAGGGAGAATTTAGGGGTTATCTACAGAGGCAGCATGGAAAAGGTGGGTTTGGAAGAAGGGAATCAGGTATCATTTTGTCCCTTTCAGGAGGGTCATACCACACCCATGTTTGCAGGTATTTGAGATTAAACCTTTCTTCTTGCACTTTAGGGCTGCAGTGGCTCAAGTGGTTAAGACACTGAACTGCAGACCGAAAGGTTGGTAGTTCAGCAGTTCGAGACTTGAGTGTCGCATGATGGAGAGAGCTCCCATCTCTGGCCCCAGCTCCTGCCAACCTAGCAGTTCGAAAGCAAGAAATTGCAAGTAGATAAATAGGTACTGCTTCGGTGGGAAGGTAACAGCATTCCGTGTGCCTCGGCGTCTAGTCATGCTGGCTACATGACCATGGAAACATCTTTGGACAGCACTGGCTCTTTGGCTTGGAAACGAAGATGAGCACCGCATCCCTAGAGTCAGATTCGACTGGCTTTCAAGCATGGGAAACCTTTACCTTTACCTCTTGCACTTTGGTAAAAACAAATCTAGCTAGCAAAACAAAACCCAAAAAAAACCCAAGAACTGTTTTGAGTTTATCCTACCCAAGCCCTTCCTCCAATGAAACAATCTTCACATCAACCCTATGAGGTCGGCTAAACTGAGGCGAAGGTTACCAACAGGCCTGAAGAAAAATGACCTGTCTTTATTTAATAGAGGCTCGATGGGGTGTTGCTTCCCAGGTGACGTTACTTTCTTCCCGGCCATGAAAACCTTCACCTGCCCCTTTCCAGGGACAGGACTTGTTCTTCCTCCAGGCTGTTGTCCACCATAGCTGAGAAAACTCTGGCCAAGATAATAAGTGTCCACCATCCCGTTCGTCCACCATAGCTGAGAATAAAGATTTGAAGGCCTGAAAAAAAACCCGGAAAAATTAGGAAAAAAACCAGTTTTTTTCCGTTTTTTTCCTGAAGCCATTTTTGTTTTTTTCCGAAAAATTGGAAAAATTGAAAAAATAAAATAAATTGACGATGGAATGTTTTATTTTAACATGATGAATAAAATATTTTAAGACAAGGTGTTCAAATATTTTCCAAATCATTTCTAATATATATATATATATGGTATCAGATTGATCTAATTTCTGTGCACTGAGGACAAGCAAGTCCTAGCTTACAAACTGAACTCTCCAATGCAAGAACAAGATGCATTTCTTTCTTTAGGAGGTGCTATTGTCACGAGAAAATAAAAAGGTTTCAGTTTTGTTTTTGCATGTGGATGGGTATTCTGTTTGTAATAATTGTTTGGATACACTATATTTTTAATATGCTGGTTATGATCATTTCATGCCAAGTAAAAATGTCCATAGTCATATTTTATGTTCCTAAAGTAACAGAATGACTTTCAATCTAGAAAAGACAAAAAAAATGCTAATGTAGCATTTTTTTCAATTTTTCCCGGA
>NW_015169845.1:93541-98952 GCF_001447785.1 Gekko japonicus | reverse complement strand
CGATATAGGGTTTTCGTATGCACCCCCCCTTCCTTAGGCCAATTAGCCACATTCCTGCGCGCGGGAGAAGGAGCCCCAGGCCGTTAAAGCCGAAGCTTGAGAACCGAAAGCGCTCCCATGGGTTCCCTAGAATCCCAGACACGACACACCACCTGCAAGGCCATAGATAAGCAAGAAATACACTGGTATTTGAGATTAAACCTTTCTTCTTGCACTTTAGGGCTGCAGTGGCTCAAGTGGTTAAGACACTGAACTGCAGACCGAAAGGTTGGTAGTTCAGCAGTTCGAGACTTGAGTGTCGCATGATGGACAGTCTAGAGATGTGAAGGCCCGGAAAAAAACCGGAAAAATTCGGGGGGGGAAACGTTTTTTTCCCGTTTTTTTCCCTGAAGCTTTTTTGGTTTTTTCCCCGAAAAGTTGGAAAAATTGAAAAAAGAAAAGAAAAGAAATTGATTATGGAACATTTTATTTTAACATGATGAATAAAATATTTTAAGACAAGGTGTTCAAATATTTTCCAAATCATTTCCAAAAAATATGTATGGTATCAGATTGATCTAATTTCTGTGCACTGAGGACAAGCAAGCTGTAGGTTACAAACTGAACTCTCCAATGCAAGAACAAGATGCATTTCTTCCTTTAGGAGGTGCTATTGTCAGAAGACAATAAAAAGGTTTCAGTTTTGTTTTTGCATGTGGGTGGGTATTCTGTTTGTAATAATTGTTTGGATACACTATATTTTTAATATGCTAGTTGTGATAATTTCATGCCAAGTAAAAATGTCCATAGTCATATTTTATGTTCCTAAAGTAACAGAATGACTTTCAATCTAGAAAAGACAAAAGAAATGTTAATGTAGTATTTTTTTCAATTTTTCTGAAAATTTGTTTTCCCCCGGAAAAAAACGGGTTTTTTTCAGAGCTTCAAAATTTCCGGAAATTTTACAACCATAGCTGAGAAAACTCTGGCCAAGATAATAAGTGTCCACCATCCCGTTCGTCCACCATAGCTGAGAATAAAGATTTGAAGGCCTGAAAAAAACCCGGAAAAATTAGGGAAAAACCCAGTTTTTTGTTTTTTTCCGGAAAAATTGAAAAATTGAAAAAAGAAAAGAAAAGAATTTTTTTTGATTACGGAACGTTTTATTTTAACATGATGAATAAAATATTTTAAGACAAGGTGTTCAAATATTTTCCAAATCATTTCTAATATATATATATATATGGTATCAGATTGATCTAATTTCTGTGCACTGAGGACAAGCAAGTCCTAGCTTACAAACTGAACTCTCCAATGCAAGAACAAGATGCATTTCTTTCTTTAGGAGGTGCTATTGTCACGAGAAAATAAAAAGGTTTCAGTTTTGTTTTTGCATGTGGATGGGTATTCTGTTTGTAATAATTGTTTGGATACACTATATTTTTTAATATGCTGGTTATGATCATTTCATGCCAAGTAAAAATGTCCATAGTCATATTTTATGTTCCTAAAGTAACAGAATGACTTTCAATCTAGAAAAGACCAAAAAAATGCTAATGTAGCATTTTTTTTCAATTTTTCCGAAAATTTCCGTTTCCCCCCGGAAAAAAACGGGTTTTTTTCCGGGCTTCAAAATTTCCGGAAATTTTACATCTCTAGCTGAGAAAACTCTGGCCAAGATCATAAGTGTCCACCATCCCGTTAGTCCTGATAGAGGGACAGCCAGGCCTGGTTCAGTTCTGTCTTTCTTGTCCAGCAGCTTAACGCCCCCCCGCCTTCTGCATTCAAAGACTGCGTGTTAATGTGGTTCTCTTAGCACCAGCAAAAAAAGAAAAAGGAATAACAACTGGAGATCTCCTGGAATGACAACTGATTTCCATGCGACAGTCATCAGTTCCCCTGGAGAAGCTGACTGCTTTGGAGGGTGGACTCTATGGCATTATACCTCAGTGAGGTCCCTCCCCTCCCCAAACCCTGCCTTGCTCAGGCTCCACCCCCAAAATCTCCAGATACCTCCCAACCTGGAACTGGGCAACCCTATATGACTGGCCGTTGTTGTCTGGATTTCTCAGCACCTTATTCCTGAGATCTTTTTAACTGGAGATGCCAGGGATTGAACCTGGGACCTATCTGCACACAAAGCAAATGCTCAGCCACTGAACCATGGGCCTTCCCCTATGGCACTCATAGAGAATTATGGTCCAAGAACTGAGATATATTAAAAAAGCAGAGGGAGAGAACCTATGAACCAACCTTCTACTGACTTAGCAGTTCGGCCCTCTAGCCCTCGGTCTCTCTACCTGAAATCCTTGAACTAGATGTGCATCTGCATCCAAATTATCTGCATCCAAAGCAGATTATTTGGCCAGTGAGCTATGTTAAAAAATGACAAACATTGCATTACTCCAGTTATCTATTTTCAGGAGCTGCATACATTTATCAATTGGACTCATTATAGGCAATTTCTGATATACCAGCAAATATAGATTTAATTTATTTGATGATCCATAATCCTTATTTCAAGTCAAATTAGTCACAAAGCAGAGAACATTAAAAACTGAAAGATAAAGACATCCAAGGAAAACTACAGACTGAATCAGTAGCATCTGATCCTGTGGTATTCAGAGACAATAATACAAAAGTACCATTCTGTTACCCTTCGGGGAGTTAGAAGACGAGCAAGGGAACCTTTACCTTTACCTTTTTACCATTCTGTTACCCTTCGGGAGTTAGAAGCCAGCTTTAAAAGAAACGATCTCAATAGCACCCAAGCAGTGCAGTCCTGAACAGAGACAGCACTTTCACACACACTAAATTACACGCTTCCAGTCCACTTTCAGTGCACATTGTAACAGGGTTTTACTGTGTGAAACTTGCAAACGGTTGCTGAAGTGGATGGAAACTGCATTGTTTAGCATGTGTGAAAGAGCTATACTTTCCTTAACTCCAGTGGGCTTAGGGTCAAACTAGATGTTATAGCAACCATGAATCCTGATGCTGTTTCAGATAAAGAGTTTGGCCATTTTAGAAAAATGCAATGAGGTGTGGGGACATCGTGTAATCTTGCCCCCCCCCCGCCAATGCCTTTTCAAGTACTAAAAGAGCCGTATGGGGGATGTTTTGGCACTTGCAAAGGTGTAGGGGGGGGACGACAAAATCTTCTCTTCCCACTCACATTCTTTAACGGCTAAAATCCTTTCTAAAATGGCATCTTCAGTTACAGGCTAGACTCATGGCCAGTGTTATTTCTAATTTGGCTTTTATAAGGAGGCAGTTCTGCGTAATATTGCAAGGTAAAGCTATCAAACCAGGTACATGATAACGAAAAACCCCAACTTGGCATGACCATGAAATCCATCTACATTTATTCACATGCTCCAATCTAGGTGTAAAGTGGAGGTGAGGGGGTCCAGATATTACCAAAAACACAGTACATGGGTGAGGGGACCAAATTCCTGCCTCTTCCCTTGCCGTATCTCACTGCCGTACTAGCTGAACCCCATTTTTCTCAGTCCTGCTCCAATACCAGAGGTGAGATTGGCTGGGGGGGGGGGGATATGCTTCCTACAACAGTTAGTTAAGAATTAGCCCATCTCATCTGTGCCTTCCATTTTCATTGAAAGTAGAGAGGTCCCCCATGCACTTTGGAGCAGCTGGCACTTTGGACCAGCACACAGAATGTGTCCCCTCGAAGGGGAGGGTCCGCTGAAGACGGGGGTGTATGAAGTGTGGGGGTCCAAACCTTATTTTGGGTGCAGGGGGCACTTCCTTATTCAAATCTCATTTGGAGTACATGCCTCAGGGAAGCCCTGAGAACAGAAGCTGGTGGCATCAGAACCGGTGTTTGGACTGGGCATCACTGTATGTCACCTTGCAGGGCACAGTCCCCAGAGCGTGGGGATGTGTCGTTTGGGGTGGTCCAAATATTTGTGGGGGGGTGCAGCCTGGCCCCAGTGTCTGCTTGTGTGATTGTCCTAGGGGCACTGCACTTTGGAGCAGCTGGCACCAGAACTGTGCTTTGGACCAGGATACAGGGGTCCTGTGAATGTGGGGGTATATGATATGTGGTGGTCAAGACTTTATTTTGGGGTTCAGAGCTTTCCAACTCACTCTCCTTAGTGTTTCTGAATGACTACATGAATAAGTAACGAATAAGGAATGAATAAGGAAGAGCGAATAAGGAACCAACTTCAGCCTCCTCCCTCGGCCCTGAAAGGATGTCTCCTGTGGGGAGACCGAGTTGTGGTCCCGGGTGCCCTGCGACAGCGGGTCCTCACGGCTCTCCACGAGGCTCACCCTGGCATGGTAAGGATGAAGGCTCTGGCCCGGAGCTACGTGTGGTGGCCGGAGATCGACGCCGAGATCGAGTCATGGGTCCGGAGGTGCCAAGCCTCCCAAGAGGTTCAACCCAACCTGCCATGCGCCCCCACGCAGCCATGGGAGTCAACCTGTAAACCATGGTCCCAACTGCATATTGATTTTGCCGGACTTTTATTCTTAGTGATAGTTGACTCCTACTCCAAGTGGCTAGAAATCAGCCCTGTGTCTACCACGTCGACAAAGGTAGTGATTTTCGCCACACACAGCCCGCTGGATTTTCGCCACACACAGCCTGCCGGACACTATCGTCTCCGACAACGGGGCAGCCTTCACATCAGCCGAGTTCCAAGAGTTCCTCCAGAGGAATCTGATTCAGCACATCCGGTCAGCACCATTCCACCCCGCGACCAACGGCCAAGCAGAGAGAATGGTGTGGACAGCGAAGGATGCCCTAAGCCGGATTTCAGATGGGGACTGGGAGTTCCGCTTAGCACGTTTCCTTTTGACGCAGAGGACAACCCCTAACCCCGTCACCGGACACAGCCCCGTGGAACTACTTTTGGGCCGGTGCCCAGCAACTCTGTTGGATCGACTACACCCAGACCGGGCACCGGACTCAAGGAGGTTGGTCGAACAGCGCAAAGCTCCGAGAGGGTTCTTTCCAGGGGACCTTGTATTCCTTCGGAACTACGGGAACGGGCCTCCCTGGATCGTGGGCTGAGTTACCAAAGTCAATGGCCCAGTCTCCTACGAGGTGTCAACAGAGGACGGTCGACTGCTGCAGAAACACATCGACTAACTACAGAGGCGACAGCCCCGGAGGCCGGACACCCCCCCACCCAGTGGACGACAGGAGCGGAGACAGCCACTCCGGAACCCGACACTCCCGCCGACACCCCGACGAGGCGGCCACACCGAGCGGAACACTTCCGGGAGTAACCGAGCCAACAGCACAACAGCCAACGCCACAACCACAGGGCCCAGCGGGTCAACCGGAACCAGGGGTTAGTGAACCAGTACGCCCCCCAGGCGTTCCCTCCGGGAGCACCAGCCCCCCCCCCCTACTTGCAGGACTACATTACCTAGGTAGGGTCTGAACTATGGGGGGGGGG